>NW_026970043.1:0-300000 GCF_028390025.1 Pseudophryne corroboree | reverse complement strand
GGAATCCTCCAAGTCACGCGTAGCCACAGGCATCACAATAGGTTGGTTCATATGAAAGGATGATTCCACTTTTAGCAGGAATTGAGGACGGGTCTGCAATTCCGCTGCCACCGCGCTACAACCCCGGCCGACGCAATTGCCGGTCTGAGTAAGGTACCAGAATGTGTGTAAATGGACTTTAGGGTAACCTCCTGCTTGCGGTCAGCAGGGTCCCTGATGGTAGCCGTATCCTGGGATGGCAGCGCTACCTTTTTGGATAAGCGTGTCAATGCTTTATCCACCCTAGGGGAGGATTCCCACCGTATCCTGTCCATTGGCGGGAAAGGATACGCCATAAGAATCCTTTTGGGAATCTGCAGCTTTTTGTCTGGAGATTCCCAAGCTTTTTCACATAATTCGTTCAACTCATGTGAGGGGGGAAAGGTTATCTCAGGTTTCTTTCCCTTATACATGTGTACCCTCGTGTCAGGGACAGGGGACTCTGTGATGTGCAAAACATCTTTTAGTGCAATAATCATATATCGAATACATTTAGCCAATTTTGGCTGTAACTTTGCATCATCGTAGTCGACACTGGAGTCAGAATCCGTGTCGGTATCTGTGTCAACTATTTGGGATAGTGGGCGCTTTTGAGACCCCGAAGGTCCCTGCGACATAGGGACAGGCATGGGTTGACTCCCTGACTGTTCCCTAGCTTCAGCTTTGTCTAATCTCTTGTGTAATAAGTTTACATTAGCACTTAAAACATTCCACATATCCATCCAGTCAGGTGTCGGCGTTGTCGATGGAGACACCACATTAATTTGCTCCTGCTCCTCTCTAGGAGAGCCTTCTACCTCAGACATGTCGACACACGTGTACCGACACACCATACACTCAGGGAATCCTCTTATCTGAGGACAGTTCCCCAACAAGGCCCTTTGGAGAGACAGAGAGAGAGAGTATGCCAGCACACACCCCAGCGCTATATGACCCAGGAAAAAAACACAATAATTTTATGTTTACCCAGTAGCGCTGTATTTCCATATATATATGCGCCTAATTATGTGCCCCCCTCTTCTTTAAGACCCTCTTTCTACCGTGGTATAAGCAGGGGAGAGTCCGTGGAGCTTCCCCTCAGCGGTGCTGTGGAGAAAATGGCGCTGGTGAGTGCTGAGGGAGAAGCCCCACCCCCTCAGCGACGGGCTTCTGTCCCGCTCAAATATAGTAAAAAAAAGGCGGGGGCTCTTATATATATATACAGTGCCTAGCTGCATATATATTTATTTTGCCAAAGAGAGGTCTATATTGCTGCCCAGGGCGTCCCCCCTGCGCCCTTCACCCTTACACTGACTGCCGTGTGAGAGGTGTATGGGAGCAATGGAGCACAGCTTTACTGCTGTGCGTTACCTCAGTGAAGATCATGAAGTCTTCCGCCGCCTCTGAAGTCTTCTTTTCTTCTCATACTCACCCGGCTTCTATCTTCCGGCTCTGCGAGGGGGACGGCGGCGCGGCGCTGGGACGGACGGCGAGGGTGAGACCTGCGTACGATCCCTCTGGAGCTAATGCTGTACAGTAGCCTAAGAAGCAGAGCCTATCAACTCACAGAAGTAGGTGTGCATCTCTCCCCTCCGCCCCTCGATGCAGGGAGTCTGTTGCCAGCAGGCTCCCTGAAAATAAAAAAATCTAACAAATATACTTTCTGTCAGGAAACTCAGGAGAGCTCCCTGAAAAGCACCCAGTCTCCTCTGGGCACAGTAGTAAACTGAGGTCTGGAGGAGGGGCATAGAGGGAGGAGCCAGTGCACACCCAGATCTAAAGTCTTTCTTAAAGTGCCCATGTCTCCTGCGGAGCCCGTCTATCCCCCATGGTCCTTACGGAGTCCCCAGCATCCTCTAGGACGTAAGAGAAAAATTATGCTGGCAGAAAAATCCAATTGAGTGATTAAACAGCTCCAGAGCTGCTCTGTAAGGCAAGTAAAAGGGTGTGGGCCCTGCAGCACTACCTGTAGTTTGCATTGTGCATTGGAAGCCTAGTTTGCTGTCTGTTTCCACTTCTTTTTTCTTGAGCCCCTCCCGTCTATACCCTTGTGCACTATCCTGACTTCTCTTCCCGTCTGCTTACTTTGTGCCTTCCAAAGCACAATGCAAACTACAGTTAGTGCTGCAGGGCCCACACCCTTTTACTTGCCTTACAGAGCAGCTCTTGAGCTGTTACAGTGCCCAGCTGCTGCAAGAAATCAGCGTGAATGCTTCAGGGGCTGGGGCATGGCCAACATGAGCCCCACACCGAAGGAGGGTGGGGGTGTTTAATGCGAACTAGGGGTCTCGCACAATGCGAACTACAGGTAGTGCTGCAGGGCCCACACCCTTTTACTTGCCTTACAGAGCAGCTCTGGAGCTGTTACAGTGCCCAGCTGCTGCAAGAAATGTGAACTAGGGGTCATCCAAGTGCCGCAAAAGGCCGCCATGCCCTGCACGCCCCTTTTCTCTTTTCATATGCAGACGAGGGTTGAAGCCAACTTTGACCCACTGCTTGGATGACATCGCCATATGCAAATCCATCTGCTGCAGGCCTTCCCCCAGGAATGCTTGCACTAGTTGTTGCATTTGGTTTGTTGTTTGGGGGTGCTTCAGTATTAGGCAGCCTTCTGCCCTCCCATGTTCATCTGAAAATATGTGTTCTCCCTGCAGTTGTTGTCCCCAGATGAGAGTTCCCTTGTGCTGCCTCAGTTGAATCTCCTTTACTTGACAGAGATGTGCCTGAGCAGCGGCCCTCCCCAGCCCTATCCCAAATCATACTTATTTTGCATAGGAGATACCATGGTCATGAAGACTGTTCTCCCAGGGAGCGGTTCATTCATTGCATTCTGGGTATGCTGACCCCTGTGATTTCCCCAAATGTGGGAAACTCGACTGCATTATTTAATGCGAACTAGGGGTCATCCAAGCACCGCAAAAGGCCGCCATGCCCTGCATACCCCTTTTCTCTTTTCATAAGCAGACGAGGTTTGAAGCCAACTTTGACCCACTGCTTGGATGACATCACTTGCTGCCTTTCCAATGAAGCAAGTTTAATTTAATAATAGGTGAAAAACCATCCCTACAAAGGTGTTAATCAGATACTTGGCTTTGTGGACACTTTTCAGAGCACAAATTTGTTAGCATAAAATAAAGCCAGAAAATGAAGAGCTGTTTAATCACTCAATTGGATTTTTCTGCCAGCATATTTCTTTTTCTCTGCAACCCACTGCTAAATTGTGCTTCCTAGCTGTTTTTATAAAATCACTGAATCAAATCTAACTCTGATTACATCAGAGAAGGCCAGGTACCCTACACCATAACAGGGGGTTTGAAATTTTGACTTGTCTACTTAAAGATCACCAAAATCTGATAACAAGGTCAATTAAGTCTCTGGGTGGGATTGAACCACCAACCTTTTGGTTAATAGCCTTACACACTAACTGATTGCGCCACAGCAACACTTTGCAAAAGTCCATACTGACAAAGGCTAATAAGCATTCATCTAGAACGATTCCTAGAAACATTTTAAAAAGTCAATAATGTGGAGAGTTTTTGTAAGATGTTTCTTCCATCAACCAATGAAGAAACACATTGGTACTTTCCCATGATGAGTGAGTGCTTCAGGATCTTTTGCACTTACATGTGCAGCAGAGTACTGTAATGGAAGTGCTGGGTCCATAACCCAGAGGTAGGCAGATTGAAACTATCCTCTGCTATATGCATTTTTTTTTGTTAATTAAAGTAATCCAAAACTGGGATTGATATTTTTGCTCTTTTATTTTTACTTAAAGTACAATAACTTTTACCATTTTAATTTGTTTTAATAGTATATTGACAGTATTGTTTTCTTTCAAAAATCCAATTAATTTTCTTTACCCGATTATTAAAATGGTAATTGACAAAAACAAACTACATTGTCACCAGAAGAGCAATACAAAATGTACAAGTGATATATTAAAATCATCTTTCCAGCTTGAATTTCAATGATGCATTGGGGCAACGATTTTGTGAGAAACATCTTCACCCTTAAATAAAGATTTTCTTAATTCCTTACCTGTGTGCTAATTAGATATCACCTTGTTTTCATATTAAACAGACTTCCACATGAGAAAACAGCAAAGATGCAGTGGCGTTAATGTTTCCTGGTGTCAACCTGTATTATTTCCGTAGATATTGAAATGAGGATGCATCTTGCTGCCTTTCCAATGAAGCAAGTTTAATTTAGTAATAGGTGAAAAACCATCCCTACAAAGATGTTAATCAGATACTTGGCTTTGTGGACACTTTTCTGAGAACAAATTTGTTATCATAAAAATAAAGCCAGAAAATGAAGAGATGTTTAATCACTCAATTGGATTTTTCTGCCAGCATTTTTCTTTTTCTCTGCAACCCACTGCTAAATTGTGCTTCCTACCTGTTTTTTTTATAAAATCACTTAATCAAATCTAACTCTGATTACATCAGAGAAGGCCAGGTACCCTACACCATAAGAGGGGGTTTGCAATTTTGACTTGTCTACTTAAATATCACCAAAATCTGATCACAAGGTCAATTACGTCCCTGGGTGGGATTGAACCACCAACCTTTTGATAAATAGCTGAACACACTAACCGATTGCGCCACAGAGACACTTTGCAGAAAATACATACTGACAAAGACTAATAAGCATTCATCTAGAACGTTTCCTAGAAAAACTTTAAAAAGTCAATAATCTGGAGAGTTTTTGTAAGATGTTTCTTCCAGCAACCAATGAAGAAACACATTGGTACTTTCGCATGATGAGTGAGTGCTTCAGGATCTCTTGCACTTACATGTGCAGCAGAGTACTGCAATGGAAGCATGCTGGGCCCATAACCCAGAGGTAGGCATTGAAATGAGGATGCATCTTGCTGCCTTTCCAATGAAGCAAGTTTAATTTAGTAATAGGTGAAAAACCATCCCTACAAATATGTTAATCAGATACTTGGCTTTGTGGACACTTTTCAGAGAACAAATTTGTTATCATAAAAATAAAGCCAGAAAATGAAGAGCTGTTTAATCACTCAATTGGATTTTTCTGCCAGCATTTTTCTTTTTCTCTGCAACCCACTGCTAAATTGTGCTTCCTAGCTGTTTTTTTATAAAAACACTTAATCAAATCTAACTCTGATTACATCAGAGAAGGCCAGGTACCCTACACCATAAGAGGGGGTTTGCAATTTTGACTTGTCTACTTAAATATCACCAAAATCTGATCACAAGGTCAATTACGTCCCTGGGTGGGATTGAACCACCAACCTTTTGATTAATAGCTGAACACACTAACCGATTGCGCCACAGAGACACTTTGCAAAAAGTACATACTGACAAAGACTAATAAGCATTCATCTAGAACGTTTCCTAGAAAAACTTTAAAAAGTCAATAATCTGGAGAGTTTTTGTAAGATGTTTCTTCCAGCAACCAATGAAGAAACACATTGGTACTTTCGCATGATGAGTGAGTGCTTCAGGATCTCTTGCACTTACATGTGTAGCAGAGTACTGCACTGGAAGCATGCTGGGCCCATAACCCAGAGGTAGGCAGATTGAAACTATCCTTTGCTATATGCATTTTTTTTTGTTCATTAAAGTAATCCAAAACTGGGATTGATATTTTAGCTTTTATTTTTACTTAAAGTACAATAACTTTTACCATTTTAATTTGTTTTAATAGTATATTGACAGTATTGTTTTCTTTCAAAAATCCAATTAATTTTCTTTACCCGATTATTAAAATGGTAATTGACAAAAACAAACTACATTGTCACCAGAAGAGCAATACAAAATGTACAAGTGATATATTAAAATCATCTTTCCAGCTTGAATTTCAATGATGCATTGGGGCAACGATTTTGTGAGAAACATCTTCACCCTTAAATAAAGATTTTCTTAATTCCTTACCTGTGTGCTAATTAGATATCACCTTGTTTTCACATTAAACAGACTTCCATATGAGAAAACAGCAAAGATGCAGTGGCTTGGATTTTTGAAAGAAAACAATACTGTCAATATACTATTAAAACAAATTAAAATGGTAAAAGTTATTGTACTTTAAGTAAAAATAAAAGCTAAAATATCAATCCCAGTTATGAATTACTTTAATGTACAAAAAAATAATGCATATAGCAAAGGATAGTTTCAATAAGATGCATCCTCATTTCAATATCTACTGAAATAATACAGGTTGACACCAGGAAACATTAACGCCACTGCATCCTTGCTGCTTTCTCATGTGGAAGTCTGTTTAATGTGAAAACAAGGTGATATCTAATTAGCACACAGGTAAGGAATTAAGAAAATCTTTATTTAAGGGTGAAGATGTTTCTCACAAAATCGTTGCCCCAATGCATCATTGAAATTCAAGCTGGAAAGATGATTTTAATATATCACTTGTACATTTTGTATTGCTCTTCTGGTGACAATGTAGTTTGTTTTTGTCAATTACCATTTTAATACTCGGGTAAAGAAAATTAATTGGATTTTTGAAAGAAAACAATACTGTCAATATACTATTAAAACAAATTAAAATGGTAAAAGTTATTGTACTTTAAGTAAAAATAAAAGCTAAAATATCAATCCCAGTTTTGGATTACTTTAATGAACAAAAAAAAAATGCATATAGCAAAGGATAGTTTCAATCTGCCTACCTCTGGGTTATGGGCCCAGCATGCTTCCAGTGCAGTACTCTGCTGCACATGTAAGTGCAAGAGATCCTGAAGCACTCACTCATCATGCGAAAGTACCAATGTGTTTCTTCATTGGTTGCTGGAAGAAACATCTTACAAAAACTCTCCAGATTATTGACTTTTTAAAGTTTTTCTAGGAAACGTTCTAGATGAATGCTTATTAGTCTTTGTCAGTATGTACTTTTTGCAAAGTGTCTCTGTGGCGCAATCGGTTAGTGTGTTCAGCTATTAATCAAAAGGTTGGTGGTTCAATCCCACCCAGGGATGTAATTGACCTTGTGATCAGATTTTGGTGATATTTAAGTAGACAAGTCAAAATTTCGAAAACCCCTGTTATGGTGTAGGGTACCTGGCCTTCTCTGATGTAATCAGAGTTAGATTTGATTCAGTGATTTTATAAAAACAGCTAGGAAGCACAATTTAGCAGTGGGTTGCAGAGAAAAAGAAATATGCTGGCAAAAAAATCCAATTGACTGATTAAACAGCTCTTCATTTTCTGGCTTTATTTTTATGCTAACAAATTTGTTCTCTGAAAAGTGTCCACAAAGCCAAGTATCTGATTAACATCTTTGTAGGGATGGTTTTTCACCTATTACTAAATTAAACTTGCTTCATTGGAAAGGCAGCAAGATGCATCCTCATTTCAATATCTACTGAAATAATACAGGTTGACACCAGGAAACATTAACGCCACTGCATCCTTGCTGCTTTCTCATGTGGAAGTCTGTTTAATGTGAAAACAAGGTGATATCTAATTAGCACACAGGTAAGGAATTAAGAAAATCTTTATTTAAGGGTGAAGATGTTTCTCACAAAATCGTTGCCCCAATGCATCATTGAAATTCAAGCTGGAAAGATGATTTTAATATATCACTTGTACATTTTGTATTGCTCTTCTGGTGACAATGTAGTTTGCTTTTGTCAATTACCATTTTAATAATCGGGTAAAGAAAATTAATTGGATTTTTGAAAGAAAACAATACTGTCAATATACTATTAAAACAAATTAAAATGGTAAAAGTTATTGTACTTTAAGTAAAAATAAAAGAGCAAAAATATCAATCCCAGTTTTGGATTACTTTAATTAACAAAAAAAAAATGCATATAGCAGAGGATAGTTTCAATCTGCCTACCTCTGGGTTATGGACCCAGCATGCTTCCATTACAGTACTCTGCTGCACATGTAAGTGCAAGAGATCCTGAAGCACTCACTCATCATGGGAAAGTACCAATGTGTTTCTTCATTGGTTGCTGGAAGAAACATCTTACAAAAACTCTCCAGATTATTGACTTTTTAAAGTTTTTCTAGGAAACGTTCTAGATGAATGCTTATTAGTCTTTGTCAGTATGGACTTTTTGCAAAGTGTCTCTGTGGCGCAATCGGTTAGTGTGTTCAGCTATTAGTCAAAAGGTTGGTGGTTCAATCCCACCCAGGGACCTAATTGACCTTGTGATCAGATTTTGGTGATATTTAAGTAGACAAGTCAAAATTGCAAACCCCCTCTTATGGTGTAGGGTACCTGGCCTTCTCTGATGTAATCAGAGTTAAATTTGATTAAGTGATTTTATAAAAAATCAGCTAGGAAGCACAATTTAGCAGTTGGTTGCAGAGAAAAAGAAAAATGCTGGCAGAAAAATCCAATTGAGTGATTAAACAGCTCTTCATTTTCTGGCTTTATTTTTATGATAACAAATTTGTTCTCTGAAAAGTGTCCACAAAGCCAAGTATCTGATTAACATCTTTGTAGGGATGGTTTTTCACCTATTACTAAATTAAACTTGCTTCATTGGAAAGGCAGCAAGATGCATCCTCATTTCAATATCTACGGAAATAATACAGGTTGACACCAGGAAACATTAACGCCACTGCATCTTTGCTGTTTTCTCATGTGGAAGTCTGTTTAATGTGAAAACAAGGTGATATCTAATTAGCACACAGGTAAGGAATTAAGAAAATCTTTATTTAAGGGTGAAGATGTTTCTCACAAAATCGTTGCCCCAATGCATCATTGAAATTCAAGCTGGAAAGATGATTTTAATATATCACTTGTACATTTTGTATTGCTCTTCTGGTGACAATGTAGTTTGTTTTTGTCAATTACCATTTTAATAATCGGGTAAAGAAAATTAATTGGATTTTTGAAAGAAAACAATACTGTCAATATACTATTAAAACAAATTAAAATGGTAAAAGTGATTGTACTTTAAGTAAAAATAAAAGAGCAAAAATATCAATCCCAGTTTTGGATTACTTTAATTAACAAAAAAAATGCATATAGCAGAGGATAGTTTCAATCTGCCTACCTCTGGGTTATGGACCCAGCATGCTTCCATTACAGTACTCTACTGCACATGTAAGTGCAAGAGATCCTGAAGCACTCACTCATCATGGGAAAGTACCAATGTGTTTCTTCATTGGTTGATGGAAGAAACATCTTACAAAAACTCTCCACATTATTGACTTTTTAAAATGTTTCTAGGAATCGTTCTAGATGAATGCTTATTAGCCTTTGTCAGTATATAGCTTTGCAAAGTGTCGCTGTGGCGCAATCAGTTAGTGTGTAAGGCTATTAACCAAAAGGTTGGTGGTTCAATCCCACCCAGGGACTTAATTGACCTTGTTATCAGATGTTGGTGATCTTTAAGTAGACAAGTCAAAATTTCAAACCCCCTGTTATGGTGTAGGGTACCTGGCCTTCTCTGATGTAATCAGAGTTAGATTTGATTCAGTGATTTTATAAAAACAGCTAGGAAGCACAATTTAGCAGTGGGTTGCAGAGAAAAAGAAATATGCTGGCAGAAAAATCCAATTGAGTGATTAAACAGCTCTTCATTTTCTGGCTTTATTTTTATGCTAACTAATTTGTTCTCTGAAAAGTGTCCACAAAGCCAAGTATCTGATTAACATATTTGTAGTGATGGTTTTTCACCTATTACTAAATTAAACTTGCTTCATTGGAAAGGCAGCAAGATGCATCCTCATTTCAATATCTACTGAAATAATACAGGTTGACACCAGGAAACATTAACGCCACTGCTACCTTGCTGCTTTCTCATGTGGAAGTCTGTTTAATGTGAAAACAAGGTGATATCTAATTAGCACACAGGTAAGGAATTAAGAAAATCTTTATTTAAGGGTGAAGATGTTTCTCACAAAATCGTTGCCCCAATGCATCATTGAAATTCAAGCTGGAAAGATGATTTTAATATATCACTTGTACATTTTGTATTGCTCTTCTGGTGACAATGTAGTTTGTTTTTGTCAATTACCATTTTAATACTCGGGTAAAGAAAATTAATTGGATTTTTGAAAGAAAACAATACTGTCAATATACTATTAAAACAAATTAAAATGGTAAAAGTTATTGTACTTTAAGTAAAAATAAAAGCTAAAATATCAATCCCAGTTTTGGATTACTTTAATGAACAAAAAAAAAATGCGTATAGCAAAGGATAGTTTCAATCTGCCTACCTCTGGGTTATGGGCCCAGCATGCTTCCAGTGCAGTACTCTGCTGCACATGTAAGTGCAAGAGATCCTGAAGCACTCACTCATCATGCGAAAGTACCAATGTGTTTCTTCATTGGTTGCTGGAAGAAACATCTTACAAAAACTCTCCAGATTATTGACTTTTTAAAGTTTTTCTAGGAAACGTTCTAGATGAATGCTTATTAGTCTTTGTCAGTATGTACTTTTTGCAAAGTGTCTCTGTGGCGCAATCGGTTAGTGTGTTCAGCTATTAATCAAAAGGTTGGTGGTTCAATCCCACCCAGGGATGTAATTGACCTTGTGATCAGATTTTGGTGATATTTAAGTAGACAAGTCAAAATTTCGAAAACCCCTGTTATGGTGTAGGGTACCTGGCCTTCTCTGATGTAATCAGAGTTAGATTTGATTCAGTGATTTTATAAAAACAGCTAGGAAGCACAATTTAGCAGTGGGTTGCAGAGAAAAAGAAATATGCTGGCAAAAAAATCCAATTGACTGATTAAACAGCTCTTCATTTTCTGGCTTTATTTTTATGCTAACAAATTTGTTCTCTGAAAAGTGTCCACAAAGCCAAGTATCTGATTAACATCTTTGTAGGGATGGTTTTTCACCTATTACTAAATTAAACTTGCTTCATTGGAAAGGCAGCAAGATGCATCCTCATTTCAATATCTACTGAAATAATACAGGTTGACACCAGGAAACATTAACGCCACTGCATCCTTGCTGCTTTCTCATGTGGAAGTCTGTTTAATGTGAAAACAAGGTGATATCTAATTAGCACACAGGTAAGGAATTAAGAAAATCTTTATTTAAGGGTGAAGATGTTTCTCACAAAATCGTTGCCCCAATGCATCATTGAAATTCAAGCTGGAAAGATGATTTTAATATATCACTTGTACATTTTGTATTGCTCTTCTGGTGACAATGTAGTTTGCTTTTGTCAATTACCATTTTAATAATCGGGTAAAGAAAATTAATTGGATTTTTGAAAGAAAACAATACTGTCAATATACTATTAAAACAAATTAAAATGGTAAAAGTTATTGTACTTTAAGTAAAAATAAAAGAGCAAAAATATCAATCCCAGTTTTGGATTACTTTAATTAACAAAAAAAAAATGCATATAGCAGAGGATAGTTTCAATCTGCCTACCTCTGGGTTATGGACCCAGCATGCTTCCATTACAGTACTCTGCTGCACATGTAAGTGCAAGAGATCCTGAAGCACTCACTCATCATGGGAAAGTACCAATGTGTTTCTTCATTGGTTGATGGAAGAAACATCATACAAAAACTCTCCACATTATTGACTTTTTAAAATGTTTCTAGGAATCGTTCTAGATGAATGCTTATTAGCCTTTGTCAGTATGTACTTTTGCAAAGTGTCGCGGTGGCGCAATCAGTTAGTGTGTAAGGCTATTAACCAAAAGGTTGGTGGTTCAATCCCACCCAGGGACTTAATTGACCTTGTTATCAGATTTTGGTGATCTTTAAGTAGACAAGTCAAAATTTCAAACCCCCTGTTATGGTGTAGGGTACCTGGCCTTCTCTGATGTAATCAGAGTTAGATTTGATTCAGTGATTTTATAAAAACAGCTAGGAAGCACAATTTAGCAGTGGGTTGCAGAGAAAAAGAAAAATGCTGGCAGAAAAATCCAATTGAGTGATTAAACAGCTCTTCATTTTCTGGCTTTATTTTTATGCTAACTAATTTGTTCTCTGAAAAGTGTCCACAAAGCCAAGTATCTGATTAACATATTTGTAGGGATGGTTTTTCACCTATTACTAAATTAAACTTGCTTCATTGGAAAGGCAGCAAGATGCATCCTCATTTCAATATCTACTGAAATAATACAGGTTGACACCAGGAAACATTAACGCCACTGCATCCTTGCTGCTTTCTCATGTGGAAGTCTGTTTAATGTGAAAACAAGGTGATATCTAATTAGCACACAGGTAAGGAATTAAGAAAATCTTTATTTAAGGGTGAAGATGTTTCTCACAAAATCGTTGCCCCAATGCATCATTGAAATTCAAGCTGGAAAGATGATTTTAATATATCACTTGTACATTTTGTATTGCTCTTCTGGTGACAATGTAGTTTGTTTTTGTCAATTACCATTTTAATAATCGGGTAAAGAAAATTAATTGGATTTTTGAAAGAAAACAATACTGTCAATATACTATTAAAACAAATTAAAATGGTAAAAGTTATTGTACTTTAAGTAAAAATAAAAGCTAAAATATCAATCCCAGTTTTGGATTACTTTAATGAACAAAAAAAAATGCATATAGCAAAGGATAGTTTCAATCTGCCTACCTCTGGGTTATGGACCCAGCATGCTTCCATTGCAGTACTCTGCTGCACATGTAAGTGCAAGAGATCCTGAAGCACTCACTCATCATGCGAAAGTACCAATGTGTTTCTTCATTGGTTGCTGGAAGAAACATCTTACAAACACTCTCCAGATTATTGACTTTTTAAAGTTTTTCTAGGAAACGTTCTAGATGAATGCTTATTAGTCTTTGTCAGTATATACTTTTTGCAAAGTGTCTCTGTGGCGCAATCGGTTAGTGTGTTCAGCTATTAATCAAAAGGTTGGTGGTTCAATCCCACCCAGGGACGTAATTGACCTTGTGATCAGATTTTGGTGATATTTAAGTAGACAAGTCAAAATTGCAAACCCCATCTTATGGTGTAGGGTACCTGGCCTTCTCTGATGTAATCAGAGTTAGATTTGATTCAGTGATTTTATAAAAACAGCTAGGAAGCACAATTTAGCAGTGGGTTGCAGAGAAAAAGAAATATGCTGGCAGAAAAATCCAATTGAATGATTAAACAGCTCTTCATTTTCTGGCTTTATTTTTATGCTAACTAATTTGTTCTCTGAAAAGTGTCCACAAAGCCAAGTATCTGATTAACATCTTTGTAGTGATGGTTTTTCACCTATTACTAAATTAAACTTGCTTCATTGGAAAGGCAGCAAGATGCATCCTCATTTCAATATCTACTGAAATAATACAGGTTGACACCAGGAAACATTAACGCCACTGCATCCTTGCTGCTTTCTCATGTGGAAGTCTGTTTAATGTGAAAACAAGGTGATATATAATTAGCACACAGGTAAGGAATTAAGAAAATCTTTATTTAAGGGTGAAGATGTTTCTCACAAAATCGTTGCCCCAATGCATCATTGAAATTCAAGCTGGAAAGATGATTTTAATATATCACTTGTACATTTTGTATTGCTCTTCTGGTGACAATGTAGTTTGTTTTTGTCAATTACCATTTTAATAATCGGGTAAAGAAAATTAATTGGATTTTTGAAAGAAAACAATACTGTCAATATACTATTAGAACAAATTAAAATGGTAAAAGTTATTGTACTTTAAGTAAAAATAAAAGCTAAAATATCAATCCCAGTTTTGGATTACTTTAATGAACAAAAAAAAAATGCATATAGCAAAGGATAGTTTCAATCTGCCTACCTCTGGGTTATGGGCCCAGCATGCTTCCAGTGCAGTACTCTGCTGCACATGTAAGTGCAAGAGATCCTGAAGCACTCACTCATCATGCGAAAGTACCAATGTGTTTCTTCATTGGTTGCTGGAAGAAACATCTTACAAAAACTCTCCAGATTATTGACTTTTTAAAGTTTTTCTAGGAAACGTTCTAGATGAATGCTTATTAGTCTTTGTCAGTATGTACTTTTTGCAAAGTGTCTCTGTGGCGCAATCGGTTAGTGTGTTCAGCTATTAATCAAAAGGTTGGTGGTTCAATCCCACCCAGGGACGTAATTGACCTTGTGATCAGATTTTGGTGATATTTAAGTAGACAAGTCAAAATTTCGAAAACCCCTGTTATGGTGTAGGGTACCTGGCCTTCTCTGATGTAATCAGAGTTAGATTTGATTCAGTGATTTTATAAAAACAGCTAGGAAGCACAATTTAGCAGTGGGTTGCAGAGAAAAAGAAATATGCTGGCAAAAAAATCCAATTGACTGATTAAACAGCTCTTCATTTTCTGGCTTTATTTTTATGCTAACAAATTTGTTCTCTGAAAAGTGTCCACAAAGCCAAGTATCTGATTAACATCTTTGTAGGGATGGTTTTTCACCTATTACTAAATTAAACTTGCTTCATTGGAAAGGCAGCAAGATGCATCCTCATTTCAATATCTACTGAAATAATACAGGTTGACACCAGGAAACATTAACGCCACTGCATCCTTGCTGCTTTCTCATGTGGAAGTCTGTTTAATGTGAAAACAAGGTGATATCTAATTAGCACACAGGTAAGGAATTAAGAAAATCTTTATTTAAGGGTGAAGATGTTTCTCACAAAATCGTTGCCCCAATGCATCATTGAAATTCAAGCTGGAAAGATGATTTTAATATATCACTTGTACATTTTGTATTGCTCTTCTGGTGACAATGTAGTTTGCTTTTGTCAATTACCATTTTAATAATCGGGTAAAGAAAATTAATTGGATTTTTGAAAGAAAACAATACTGTCAATATACTATTAAAACAAATTAAAATGGTAAAAGTTATTGTACTTTAAGTAAAAATAAAAGAGCAAAAATATCAATCCCAGTTTTGGATTACTTTAATTAACAAAAAAAAAATGCATATAGCAGAGGATAGTTTCAATCTGCCTACCTCTGGGTTATGGACCCAGCATGCTTCCATTACAGTACTCTGCTGCACATGTAAGTGCAAGAGATCCTGAAGCACTCACTCATCATGGGAAAGTACCAATGTGTTTCTTCATTGGTTGCTGGAAGAAACATCTTACAAAAACTCTCCAGATTATTGACTTTTTAAAGTTTTTCTAGGAAACGTTCTAGATGAATGCTTATTAGTCTTTGTCAGTATGGACTTTTTGCAAAGTGTCTCTGTGGCGCAATCGGTTAGTGTGTTCAGCTATTAGTCAAAAGGTTGGTGGTTCAATCCCACCCAGGGACGTAATTGACCTTGTGATCAGATTTTGGTGATATTTAAGTAGACAAGTCAAAATTGCAAACCCCCTCTTATGGTGTAGGGTACCTGGCCTTCTCTGATGTAATCAGAGTTAGATTTGATTAAGTGATTTTATAAAAAATCAGCTAGGAAGCACAATTTAGCAGTGGGTTGCAGAGAAAAAGAAAAATGCTGGCAGAAAAATCCAATTGAGTGATTAAACAGCTCTTCATTTTCTGGCTTTATTTTTATGATAACAAATTTGTTCTCTGAAAAGTGTCCACAAAGCCAAGTATCTGATTAACATCTTTGTAGGGATGGTTTTTCACCTATTACTAAATTAAACTTGCTTCATTGGAAAGGCAGCAAGATGCATCCTCATTTCAATATCTACGGAAATAATACAGGTTGACACCAGGAAACATTAACGCCACTGCATCTTTGCTGTTTTCTCATGTGGAAGTCTGTTTAATGTGAAAACAAGGTGATATCTAATTAGCACACAGGTAAGGAATTAAGAAAATCTTTATTTAAGGGTGAAGATGTTTCTCACAAAATCGTTGCCCCAATGCATCATTGAAATTCAAGCTGGAAAGATGATTTTAATATATCACTTGTACATTTTGTATTGCTCTTCTGGTGACAATGTAGTTTGTTTTTGTCAATTACCATTTTAATAATCGGGTAAAGAAAATTAATTGGATTTTTGAAAGAAAACAATACTGTCAATATACTATTAAAACAAATTAAAATGGTAAAAGTTATTGTACTTTAAGTAAAAAAAAAAGAGCAAAAATATCAATCCCAGTTTTGGATTACTTTAATTAACAAAAAAAATGCATATAGCAGAGGATAGTTTCAATCTGCCTACCTCTGGGTTATGGACCCAGCATGCTTCCATTACAGTACTCTGCTGCACATGTAAGTGCAAGAGATCCTGAAGCACTCACTCATCATGGGAAAGTACCAATGTGTTTCTTCATTGGTTGATGGAAGAAACATCTTACAAAAACTCTCCACATTATTGACTTTTTAAAATGTTTCTAGGAATCGTTCTAGATGAATGCTTATTAGCCTTTGTCAGTATATAGTTTTGCAAAGTGTCGCTGTGGCGCAATCAGTTAGTGTGTAAGGCTCTTAACCAAAAGGTGGGTGGTTCAATCCCACCCAGGGACTTAATTGACCTTGTTATCAGATTTTGGTGATCTTTAAGTAGACAAGTCAAAATTTCAAACCCCCTGTTATGGTGTAGGGTACCTGGCCTTCTCTGATGTAATCAGAGTTAGATTTGATTCAGTGATTTTATAAAAACAGCTAGGAAGCACAATTTAGCAGTGGGTTGCAGAGAAAAAGAAATATGCTGGCAGAAAAATCCAATTGAGTGATTAAACAGCTCTTCATTTTCTGGCTTTATTTTTATGCTAACTAATTTGTTCTCTGAAAAGTGTCCACAAAGCCAAGTATCTGATTAACATATTTGTAGTGATGGTTTTTCACCTATTACTAAATTAAACTTGCTTCATTGGAAAGGCATCAAGATGCATCCTCATTTCAATATCTACTGAAATAATACAGGTTGACACCAGGAAACATTAACGCCACTGCATCCTTGCTGCTTTCTCATGTGGAAGTCTGTTTAATGTGAAAACAAGGTGATATCTAATTAGCACACAGGTAAGGAATTAAGAAAATCTTTATTTAAGGGTGAAGATGTTTCTCACAAAATCGTTGCCCCAATGCATCATTGAAATTCAAGCTGGAAAGATGATTTTAATATATCACTTGTACATTTTGTATTGCTCTTCTGGTGACAATGTAGTTTGTTTTTGTCAATTACCATTTTAATAATCGGGTAAAGAAAATTAATTGGATTTTTGAAAGAAAACAATACTGTCAATATACTATTAAAACAAATTAAAATGGTAAAAGTTATTGTACTTTAAGTAAAAATAAAAGAGCAAAAATATCAATCCCAGTTTTGGATTACTTTAATTAACAAAAAAAATGCATATAGCAGAGGATAGTTTCAATCTGCCTACCTCTGGGTTATGGACCCAGCATGCTTCCATTACAGTACTCTGCTGCACATGTAAGTGCAAGAGATCCTGAAGCACTCACTCATCATGGGAAAGTACCAATGTGTTTCTTCATTGGTTGATGGAAGAAACATCTTACAAAAACTCTCCACATTATTGACTTTTTAAAATGTTTCTAGGAATCGTTCTAGATGAATGCTTATTAGCCTTTGTCAGTATATAGCTTTGCAAAGTGTCGCTGTGGCGCAATCAGTTAGTGTATAAGGCTATTAACCAAAAGGTTGGTGGTTCAATCCCACCCAGGGACTTAATTGACCTTGTTATCAGATTTTGGTGATCTTTAAGTAGACAAGTCAAAATTTCAAACCCCCTGTTATGGTGTAGGGTACCTGGCCTTCTCTGATGTAATCAGAGTTAGATTTGATTCAGTGATTTTATAAAAACAGCTAGGAAGCACAATTTAGCAGTGGGTTGCAGAGAAAAAGAAATATGCTGGCAGAAAAATCCAATTGAGTGATTAAACAGCTCTTCATTTTCTGGCTTTATTTTTATGCTAACTAATTTGTTCTCTGAAAAGTGTCCACAAAGCCAAGTATCTGATTAACATATTTGTAGTGATGGTTTTTCACCTATTACTAAATTAAACTTGCTTCATTGGAAAGGCAGCAAGATGCATCCTCATTTCAATATCTACTGAAATAATACAGGTTGACACCAGGAAACATTAACGCCACTGCATCCTTGCTGCTTTCTCATGTGGAAGTCTGTTTAATGTGAAAACAAGGTGATATCTAATTAGCACACAGGTAAGGAATTAAGAAAATCTTTATTTAAGGGTGAAGATGTTTCTCACAAAATCGTTGCCCCAATGCATCATTGAAATTCAAGCTGGAAAGATGATTTTAATATATCACTTGTACATTTTGTATTGCTCTTCTGGTGACAATGTAGTTTGTTTTTGTCAATTACCATTTTAATAATCGGGTAAAGAAAATTAATTGGATTTTTGAAAGAAAACAATACTGTCAATATACTATTAAAACAAATTAAAATGGTAAAAGTTATTGTACTTTAAGTAAAAATAAAAGAGCAAAAATATCAATCCCAGTTTTGGATTACTTTAATTAACAAAAAAAATGCATATAGCAGAGGATAGTTTCAATCTGCCTACCTCTGGGTTATGGACCCAGCATGCTTCCATTGCAGTACTCTGCTGCACATGTAAGTGCAAGAGATCCTGAAGCACTCACTCATCATGCGAAAGTACCAATGTGTTTCTTCATTGGTTGCTGGAAGAAACATCTTACAAACACTCTCCAGATTATTGACTTTTTAAAGTTTTTCTAGGAAACGTTCTAGATGAATGCTTATTAGTCTTTGTCAGTATATACTTTTTGCAAAGTGTCTCTGTGGCGCAATCGGTTAGTGTGTTCAGCTATTAATCAAAAGGTTGGTGGTTCAATCCCACCCAGGGACGTAATTGACCTTGTGATCAGATTTTGGTGATATTTAAGTAGACAAGTCAAAATTGCAAACCCAATCTTATGGTGTAGGGTACCTGGCCTTCTCTGATGTAATCAGAGTTAGATTTGATTCAGTGATTTTATAAAAACAGCTAGGAAGCACAATTTAGCAGTGGGTTGCAGAGAAAAAGAAATATGATGGCAGAAAAATCCAATTGAATGATTAAACAGCTCTTCATTTTCTGGCTTTATTTTTATGCTAACTAATTTGTTCTCTGAAAAGTGTCCACAAAGCCAAGTATCTGATTAACATATTTGTAGTGATGGTTTTTCACCTATTACTAAATTAAACTTGCTTCATTGGAAAGGCAGCAAGATGCATCCTCATTTCAATATCTACTGAAATAATACAGGTTGACACCAGGAAACATTAACGCCACTGCATCCTTGCTGCTTTCTCATGTGGAAGTCTGTTTAATGTGAAAACAAGGTGATATCTAATTAGCACACAGGTAAGGAATTAAGAAAATCTTTATTTAAGGGTGAAGATGTTTCTCACAAAATCGTTGCCCCAATGCATCATTGAAATTCAAGCTGGAAAGATGATTTTAATATATCACTTGTACATTTTGTATTGCTCTTCTGGTGACAATGTAGTTTGTTTTTGTCAATTACCATTTTAATAATCGGGTAAAGAAAATTAATTGGATTTTTGAAAGAAAACAATACTGTCAATATACTATTAGAAAAAATTAAAATGGTAAAAGTTATTGTACTTTAAGTAAAAATAAAAGCTAAAATATCAATCCCAGTTTTGGATTACTTTAATGAACAAAAAAAAAATGCATATAGCAAAGGATAGTTTCAATCTGCCTACCTCTGGGTTATGGGCCCAGCATGCTTCCAGTGCAGTACTCTGCTGCACATGTAAGTGCAAGAGATCCTGAAGCACTCACTCATCATGCGAAAGTACCAATGTGTTTCTTCATTGGTTGCTGGAAGAAACATCTTACAAAAACTCTCCAGATTATTGACTTTTTAAAGTTTTTCTAGGAAACGTTCTAGATGAATGCTTATTAGTCTTTGTCAGTATGTACTTTTTGCAAAGTGTCTCTGTGGCGCAATCGGTTAGTGTGTTCAGCTATTAATCAAAAGGTTGGTGGTTCAATCCCACCCAGGGACGTAATTGACCTTGTGATCAGATTTTGGTGATATTTAAGTAGACAAGTCAAAATTTCGAAAACCCCTGTTATGGTGTAGGGTACCTGGCCTTCTCTGATGTAATCAGAGTTAGATTTGATTCAGTGATTTTATAAAAACAGCTAGGAAGCACAATTTAGCAGTGGGTTGCAGAGAAAAAGAAATATGCTGGCAAAAAAATCCAATTGACTGATTAAACAGCTCTTCATTTTCTGGCTTTATTTTTATGCTAACAAATTTGTTCTCTGAAAAGTGTCCACAAAGCCAAGTATCTGATTAACATCTTTGTAGGGATGGTTTTTCACCTATTACTAAATTAAACTTGCTTCATTGGAAAGGCAGCAAGATGCATCCTCATTTCAATATCTACTGAAATAATACAGGTTGACACCAGGAAACATTAACGCCACTGCATCCTTGCTGCTTTCTCATGTGGAAGTCTGTTTAATGTGAAAACAAGGTGATATCTAATTAGCACACAGGTAAGGAATTAAGAAAATCTTTATTTAAGGGTGAAGATGTTTCTCACAAAATCGTTGCCCCAATGCATCATTGAAATTCAAGCTGGAAAGATGATTTTAATATATCACTTGTACATTTTGTATTGCTCTTCTGGTGACAATGTAGTTTGCTTTTGTCAATTACCATTTTAATAATCGGGTAAAGAAAATTAATTGGATTTTTGAAAGAAAACAATACTGTCAATATACTATTAAAACAAATTAAAATGGTAAAAGTTATTGTACTTTAAGTAAAAATAAAAGAGCAAAAATATCAATCCCAGTTTTGGATTACTTTAATTAACAAAAAAAAAATGCATATAGCAGAGGATAGTTTCAATCTGCCTACCTCTGGGTTATGGACCCAGCATGCTTCCATTACAGTACTCTGCTGCACATGTAAGTGCAAGAGATCCTGAAGCACTCACTCATCATGGGAAAGTACCAATGTGTTTCTTCATTGGTTGCTGGAAGAAACATCTTACAAAAACTCTCCAGATTATTGACTTTTTAAAGTTTTTCTAGGAAACGTTCTAGATGAATGCTTATTAGTCTTTGTCAGTATGGACTTTTTGCAAAGTGTCTCTGTGGCGCAATCGGTTAGTGTGTTCAGCTATTAGTCAAAAGGTTGGTGGTTCAATCCCACCCAGGGACGTAATTGACCTTGTGATCAGATTTTGGTGATATTTAAGTAGACAAGTCAAAATTGCAAACCCCCTCTTATGGTGTAGGGTACCTGGCCTTCTCTGATGTAATCAGAGTTAGATTTGATTAAGTGATTTTATAAAAAATCAGCTAGGAAGCACAATTTAGCAGTGGGTTGCAGAGAAAAAGAAAAATGCTGGCAGAAAAATCCAATTGAGTGATTAAACAGCTCTTCATTTTCTGGCTTTATTTTTATGATAACAAATTTGTTCTCTGAAAAGTGTCCACAAAGCCAAGTATCTGATTAACATCTTTGTAGGGATGGTTTTTCACCTATTACTAAATTAAACTTGCTTCATTGGAAAGGCAGCAAGATGCATCCTCATTTCAATATCTACGGAAATAATACAGGTTGACACCAGGAAACATTAACGCCACTGCATCTTTGCTGTTTTCTCATGTGGAAGTCTGTTTAATGTGAAAACAAGGTGATATCTAATTAGCACACAGGTAAGGAATTAAGAAAATCTTTATTTAAGGGTGAAGATGTTTCTCACAAAATCGTTGCCCCAATGCATCATTGAAATTCAAGCTGGAAAGATGATTTTAATATATCACTTGTACATTTTGTATTGCTCTTCTGGTGACAATGTAGTTTGTTTTTGTCAATTACCATTTTAATAATCGGGTAAAGAAAATTAATTGGATTTTTGAAAGAAAACAATACTGTCAATATACTATTAAAACAAATTAAAATGGTAAAAGTTATTGTACTTTAAGTAAAAAAAAAAGAGCAAAAATATCAATCCCAGTTTTGGATTACTTTAATTAACAAAAAAAATGCATATAGCAGAGGATAGTTTCAATCTGCCTACCTCTGGGTTATGGACCCAGCATGCTTCCATTACAGTACTCTGCTGCACATGTAAGTGCAAGAGATCCTGAAGCACTCACTCATCATGGGAAAGTACCAATGTGTTTCTTCATTGGTTGATGGAAGAAACATCTTACAAAAACTCTCCACATTATTGACTTTTTAAAATGTTTCTAGGAATCGTTCTAGATGAATGCTTATTAGCCTTTGTCAGTATATAGTTTTGCAAAGTGTCGCTGTGGCGCAATCAGTTAGTGTGTAAGGCTCTTAACCAAAAGGTGGGTGGTTCAATCCCACCCAGGGACTTAATTGACCTTGTTATCAGATTTTGGTGATCTTTAAGTAGACAAGTCAAAATTTCAAACCCCCTGTTATGGTGTAGGGTACCTGGCCTTCTCTGATGTAATCAGAGTTAGATTTGATTCAGTGATTTTATAAAAACAGCTAGGAAGCACAATTTAGCAGTGGGTTGCAGAGAAAAAGAAATATGCTGGCAGAAAAATCCAATTGAGTGATTAAACAGCTCTTCATTTTCTGGCTTTATTTTTATGCTAACTAATTTGTTCTCTGAAAAGTGTCCACAAAGCCAAGTATCTGATTAACATATTTGTAGTGATGGTTTTTCACCTATTACTAAATTAAACTTGCTTCATTGGAAAGGCATCAAGATGCATCCTCATTTCAATATCTACTGAAATAATACAGGTTGACACCAGGAAACATTAACGCCACTGCATCCTTGCTGCTTTCTCATGTGGAAGTCTGTTTAATGTGAAAACAAGGTGATATCTAATTAGCACACAGGTAAGGAATTAAGAAAATCTTTATTTAAGGGTGAAGATGTTTCTCACAAAATCGTTGCCCCAATGCATCATTGAAATTCAAGCTGGAAAGATGATTTTAATATATCACTTGTACATTTTGTATTGCTCTTCTGGTGACAATGTAGTTTGTTTTTGTCAATTACCATTTTAATAATCGGGTAAAGAAAATTAATTGGATTTTTGAAAGAAAACAATACTGTCAATATACTATTAAAACAAATTAAAATGGTAAAAGTTATTGTACTTTAAGTAAAAATAAAAGAGCAAAAATATCAATCCCAGTTTTGGATTACTTTAATTAACAAAAAAAATGCATATAGCAGAGGATAGTTTCAATCTGCCTACCTCTGGGTTATGGACCCAGCATGCTTCCATTACAGTACTCTGCTGCACATGTAAGTGCAAGAGATCCTGAAGCACTCACTCATCATGGGAAAGTACCAATGTGTTTCTTCATTGGTTGATGGAAGAAACATCTTACAAAAACTCTCCACATTATTGACTTTTTAAAATGTTTCTAGGAATCGTTCTAGATGAATGCTTATTAGCCTTTGTCAGTATATAGCTTTGCAAAGTGTCGCTGTGGCGCAATCAGTTAGTGTATAAGGCTATTAACCAAAAGGTTGGTGGTTCAATCCCACCCAGGGACTTAATTGACCTTGTTATCAGATTTTGGTGATCTTTAAGTAGACAAGTCAAAATTTCAAACCCCCTGTTATGGTGTAGGGTACCTGGCCTTCTCTGATGTAATCAGAGTTAGATTTGATTCAGTGATTTTATAAAAACAGCTAGGAAGCACAATTTAGCAGTGGGTTGCAGAGAAAAAGAAATATGCTGGCAGAAAAATCCAATTGAGTGATTAAACAGCTCTTCATTTTCTGGCTTTATTTTTATGCTAACTAATTTGTTCTCTGAAAAGTGTCCACAAAGCCAAGTATCTGATTAACATATTTGTAGTGATGGTTTTTCACCTATTACTAAATTAAACTTGCTTCATTGGAAAGGCAGCAAGATGCATCCTCATTTCAATATCTACTGAAATAATACAGGTTGACACCAGGAAACATTAACGCCACTGCATCCTTGCTGCTTTCTCATGTGGAAGTCTGTTTAATGTGAAAACAAGGTGATATCTAATTAGCACACAGGTAAGGAATTAAGAAAATCTTTATTTAAGGGTGAAGATGTTTCTCACAAAATCGTTGCCCCAATGCATCATTGAAATTCAAGCTGGAAAGATGATTTTAATATATCACTTGTACATTTTGTATTGCTCTTCTGGTGACAATGTAGTTTGTTTTTGTCAATTACCATTTTAATAATCGGGTAAAGAAAATTAATTGGATTTTTGAAAGAAAACAATACTGTCAATATACTATTAAAACAAATTAAAATGGTAAAAGTTATTGTACTTTAAGTAAAAATAAAAGAGCAAAAATATCAATCCCAGTTTTGGATTACTTTAATTAACAAAAAAAATGCATATAGCAGAGGATAGTTTCAATCTGCCTACCTCTGGGTTATGGACCCAGCATGCTTCAATTGCAGTACTCTGCTGCACATGTAAGTGCAAGAGATCCTGAAGCACTCACTCATCATGCGAAAGTACCAATGTGTTTCTTCATTGGTTGCTGGAAGAAACATCTTACAAACACTCTCCAGATTATTGACTTTTTAAAGTTTTTCTAGGAAACGTTCTAGATGAATGCTTATTAGTCTTTGTCAGTATATACTTTTTGCAAAGTGTCTCTGTGGCGCAATCGGTTAGTGTGTTCAGCTATTAATCAAAAGGTTGGTGGTTCAATCCCACCCAGGGACGTAATTGACCTTGTGATCAGATTTTGGTGATATTTAAGTAGACAAGTCAAAATTGCAAACCCCATCTTATGGTGTAGGGTACCTGGCCTTCTCTGATGTAATCAGAGTTAGATTTGATTCAGTGATTTTATAAAAACAGCTAGGAAGCACAATTTAGCAGTGGGTTGCAGAGAAAAAGAAATATGATGGCAGAAAAATCCAATTGAATGATTAAACAGCTCTTCATTTTCTGGCTTTATTTTTATGCTAACTAATTTGTTCTCTGAAAAGTGTCCACAAAGCCAAGTATCTGATTAACATATTTGTAGTGATGGTTTTTCACCTATTACTAAATTAAACTTGCTTCATTGGAAAGGCAGCAAGATGCATCCTCATTTCAATATCTACTGAAATAATACAGGTTGACACCAGGAAACATTAACGCCACTGCATCCTTGCTGCTTTCTCATGTGGAAGTCTGTTTAATGTGAAAACAAGGTGATATCTAATTAGCACACAGGTAAGGAATTAAGAAAATCTTTATTTAAGGGTGAAGATGTTTCTCACAAAATCGTTGCCCCAATGCATCATTGAAATTCAAGCTGGAAAGATGATTTTAATATATCACTTGTACATTTTGTATTGCTCTTCTGGTGACAATGTAGTTTGTTTTTGTCAATTACCATTTTAATAATCGGGTAAAGAAAATTAATTGGATTTTTGAAAGAAAACAATACTGTCAATATACTATTAGAAAAAATTAAAATGGTAAAAGTTATTGTACTTTAAGTAAAAATAAAAGCTAAAATATCAATCCCAGTTTTGGATTACTTTAATGAACAAAAAAAAAATGCATATAGCAAAGGATAGTTTCAATCTGCCTACCTCTGGGTTATGGGCCCAGCATGCTTCCAGTGCAGTACTCTGCTGCACATGTAAGTGCAAGAGATCCTGAAGCACTCACTCATCATGCGAAAGTACCAATGTGTTTCTTCATTGGTTGCTGGAAGAAACATCTTACAAAAACTCTCCAGATTATTGACTTTTTAAAGTTTTTCTAGGAAACGTTCTAGATGAATGCTTATTAGTCTTTGTCAGTATGTACTTTTTGCAAAGTGTCTCTGTGGCGCAATCGGTTAGTGTGTTCAGCTATTAATCAAAAGGTTGGTGGTTCAATCCCACCCAGGGACGTAATTGACCTTGTGATCAGATTTTGGTGATATTTAAGTAGACAAGTCAAAATTTCGAAAACCCCTGTTATGGTGTAGGGTACCTGGCCTTCTCTGATGTAATCAGAGTTAGATTTGATTCAGTGATTTTATAAAAACAGCTAGGAAGCACAATTTAGCAGTGGGTTGCAGAGAAAAAGAAATATGCTGGCAAAAAAATCCAATTGACTGATTAAACAGCTCTTCATTTTCTGGCTTTATTTTTATGCTAACAAATTTGTTCTCTGAAAAGTGTCCACAAAGCCAAGTATCTGATTAACATCTTTGTAGGGATGGTTTTTCACCTATTACTAAATTAAACTTGCTTCATTGGAAAGGCAGCAAGATGCATCCTCATTTCAATATCTACTGAAATAATACAGGTTGACACCAGGAAACATTAACGCCACTGCATCCTTGCTGCTTTCTCATGTGGAAGTCTGTTTAATGTGAAAACAAGGTGATATCTAATTAGCACACAGGTAAGGAATTAAGAAAATCTTTATTTAAGGGTGAAGATGTTTCTCACAAAATCGTTGCCCCAATGCATCATTGAAATTCAAGCTGGAAAGATGATTTTAATATATCACTTGTACATTTTGTATTGCTCTTCTGGTGACAATGTAGTTTGCTTTTGTCAATTACCATTTTAATAATCGGGTAAAGAAAATTAATTGGATTTTTGAAAGAAAACAATACTGTCAATATACTATTAAAACAAATTAAAATGGTAAAAGTTATTGTACTTTAAGTAAAAATAAAAGAGCAAAAATATCAATCCCAGTTTTGGATTACTTTAATTAACAAAAAAAAAATGCATATAGCAGAGGATAGTTTCAATCTGCCTACCTCTGGGTTATGGACCCAGCATGCTTCCATTACAGTACTCTGCTGCACATGTAAGTGCAAGAGATCCTGAAGCACTCACTCATCATGGGAAAGTACCAATGTGTTTCTTCATTGGTTGCTGGAAGAAACATCTTACAAAAACTCTCCAGATTATTGACTTTTTAAAGTTTTTCTAGGAAACGTTCTAGATGAATGCTTATTAGTCTTTGTCAGTATGGACTTTTTGCAAAGTGTCTCTGTGGCGCAATCGGTTAGTGTGTTCAGCTATTAGTCAAAAGGTTGGTGGTTCAATCCCACCCAGGGACGTAATTGACCTTGTGATCAGATTTTGGTGATATTTAAGTAGACAAGTCAAAATTGCAAACCCCCTCTTATGGTGTAGGGTACCTGGCCTTCTCTGATGTAATCAGAGTTAGATTTGATTAAGTGATTTTATAAAAAATCAGCTAGGAAGCACAATTTAGCAGTGGGTTGCAGAGAAAAAGAAAAATGCTGGCAGAAAAATCCAATTGAGTGATTAAACAGCTCTTCATTTTCTGGCTTTATTTTTATGATAACAAATTTGTTCTCTGAAAAGTGTCCACAAAGCCAAGTATCTGATTAACATCTTTGTAGGGATGGTTTTTCACCTATTACTAAATTAAACTTGCTTCATTGGAAAGGCAGCAAGATGCATCCTCATTTCAATATCTACGGAAATAATACAGGTTGACACCAGGAAACATTAACGCCACTGCATCTTTGCTGTTTTCTCATGTGGAAGTCTGTTTAATGTGAAAACAAGGTGATATCTAATTAGCACACAGGTAAGGAATTAAGAAAATCTTTATTTAAGGGTGAAGATGTTTCTCACAAAATCGTTGCCCCAATGCATCATTGAAATTCAAGCTGGAAAGATGATTTTAATATATCACTTGTACATTTTGTATTGCTCTTCTGGTGACAATGTAGTTTGTTTTTGTCAATTACCATTTTAATAATCGGGTAAAGAAAATTAATTGGATTTTTGAAAGAAAACAATACTGTCAATATACTATTAAAACAAATTAAAATGGTAAAAGTTATTGTACTTTAAGTAAAAAAAAAAGAGCAAAAATATCAATCCCAGTTTTGGATTACTTTAATTAACAAAAAAAATGCATATAGCAGAGGATAGTTTCAATCTGCCTACCTCTGGGTTATGGACCCAGCATGCTTCCATTACAGTACTCTGCTGCACATGTAAGTGCAAGAGATCCTGAAGCACTCACTCATCATGGGAAAGTACCAATGTGTTTCTTCATTGGTTGATGGAAGAAACATCTTACAAAAACTCTCCACATTATTGACTTTTTAAAATGTTTCTAGGAATCGTTCTAGATGAATGCTTATTAGCCTTTGTCAGTATATAGTTTTGCAAAGTGTCGCTGTGGCGCAATCAGTTAGTGTGTAAGGCTCTTAACCAAAAGGTGGGTGGTTCAATCCCACCCAGGGACTTAATTGACCTTGTTATCAGATTTTGGTGATCTTTAAGTAGACAAGTCAAAATTTCAAACCCCCTGTTATGGTGTAGGGTACCTGGCCTTCTCTGATGTAATCAGAGTTAGATTTGATTCAGTGATTTTATAAAAACAGCTAGGAAGCACAATTTAGCAGTGGGTTGCAGAGAAAAAGAAATATGCTGGCAGAAAAATCCAATTGAGTGATTAAACAGCTCTTCATTTTCTGGCTTTATTTTTATGCTAACTAATTTGTTCTCTGAAAAGTGTCCACAAAGCCAAGTATCTGATTAACATATTTGTAGTGATGGTTTTTCACCTATTACTAAATTAAACTTGCTTCATTGGAAAGGCATCAAGATGCATCCTCATTTCAATATCTACTGAAATAATACAGGTTGACACCAGGAAACATTAACGCCACTGCATCCTTGCTGCTTTCTCATGTGGAAGTCTGTTTAATGTGAAAACAAGGTGATATCTAATTAGCACACAGGTAAGGAATTAAGAAAATCTTTATTTAAGGGTGAAGATGTTTCTCACAAAATCGTTGCCCCAATGCATCATTGAAATTCAAGCTGGAAAGATGATTTTAATATATCACTTGTACATTTTGTATTGCTCTTCTGGTGACAATGTAGTTTGTTTTTGTCAATTACCATTTTAATAATCGGGTAAAGAAAATTAATTGGATTTTTGAAAGAAAACAATACTGTCAATATACTATTAAAACAAATTAAAATGGTAAAAGTTATTGTACTTTAAGTAAAAATAAAAGAGCAAAAATATCAATCCCAGTTTTGGATTACTTTAATTAACAAAAAAAATGCATATAGCAGAGGATAGTTTCAATCTGCCTACCTCTGGGTTATGGACCCAGCATGCTTCCATTACAGTACTCTGCTGCACATGTAAGTGCAAGAGATCCTGAAGCACTCACTCATCATGGGAAAGTACCAATGTGTTTCTTCATTGGTTGATGGAAGAAACATCTTACAAAAACTCTCCACATTATTGACTTTTTAAAATGTTTCTAGGAATCGTTCTAGATGAATGCTTATTAGCCTTTGTCAGTATATAGCTTTGCAAAGTGTCGCTGTGGCGCAATCAGTTAGTGTATAAGGCTATTAACCAAAAGGTTGGTGGTTCAATCCCACCCAGGGACTTAATTGACCTTGTTATCAGATTTTGGTGATCTTTAAGTAGACAAGTCAAAATTTCAAACCCCCTGTTATGGTGTAGGGTACCTGGCCTTCTCTGATGTAATCAGAGTTAGATTTGATTCAGTGATTTTATAAAAACAGCTAGGAAGCACAATTTAGCAGTGGGTTGCAGAGAAAAAGAAATATGCTGGCAGAAAAATCCAATTGAGTGATTAAACAGCTCTTCATTTTCTGGCTTTATTTTTATGCTAACTAATTTGTTCTCTGAAAAGTGTCCACAAAGCCAAGTATCTGATTAACATATTTGTAGTGATGGTTTTTCACCTATTACTAAATTAAACTTGCTTCATTGGAAAGGCAGCAAGATGCATCCTCATTTCAATATCTACTGAAATAATACAGGTTGACACCAGGAAACATTAACGCCACTGCATCCTTGCTGCTTTCTCATGTGGAAGTCTGTTTAATGTGAAAACAAGGTGATATCTAATTAGCACACAGGTAAGGAATTAAGAAAATCTTTATTTAAGGGTGAAGATGTTTCTCACAAAATCGTTGCCCCAATGCATCATTGAAATTCAAGCTGGAAAGATGATTTTAATATATCACTTGTACATTTTGTATTGCTCTTCTGGTGACAATGTAGTTTGTTTTTGTCAATTACCATTTTAATACTCGGGTAAAGAAAATTAATTGGATTTTTGAAAGAAAACAATACTGTCAATATACTATTAAAACAAATTAAAATGGTAAAAGTTATTGTACTTTAAGTAAAAATAAAAGCTAAAATATCAATCCCAGTTTTGGATTACTTTAATGAACAAAAAAAAAATGCATATAGCAAAGGATAGTTTAAATCTGCCTACCTCTGGGTTATGGGCCCAGCATGCTTCCAGTGCAGTACTCTGCTGCACATGTAAGTGCAAGAGATCCTGAAGCACTCACTCATCATGCGAAAGTACCAATGTGTTTCTTCATTGGTTGCTGGAAGAAACATCTTACAAAAACTCTCCAGATTATTGACTTTTTAAAGTTTTTCTAGGAAACGTTCTAGATGAATGCTTATTAGTCTTTGTCAGTATGTACTTTTTGCAAAGTGTCTCTGTGGCGCAATCGGTTAGTGTGTTCAGCTATTAATCAAAAGGTTGGTGGTTCAATCCCACCCAGGGATGTAATTGACCTTGTGATCAGATTTTGGTGATATTTAAGTAGACAAGTCAAAATTTCGAAAACCCCTGTTATGGTGTAGGGTACCTGGCCTTCTCTGATGTAATCAGAGTTAGATTTGATTCAGTGATTTTATAAAAACAGCTAGGAAGCACAATTTAGCAGTGGGTTGCAGAGAAAAAGAAATATGCTGGCAAAAAAATCCAATTGACTGATTAAACAGCTCTTCATTTTCTGGCTTTATTTTTATGCTAACAAATTTGTTCTCTGAAAAGTGTCCACAAAGCCAAGTATCTGATTAACATCTTTGTAGGGATGGTTTTTCACCTATTACTAAATTAAACTTGCTTCATTGGAAAGGCAGCAAGATGCATCCTCATTTCAATATCTACTGAAATAATACAGGTTGACACCAGGAAACATTAACGCCACTGCATCCTTGCTGCTTTCTCATGTGGAAGTCTGTTTAATGTGAAAACAAGGTGATATCTAATTAGCACACAGGTAAGGAATTAAGAAAATCTTTATTTAAGGGTGAAGATGTTTCTCACAAAATCGTTGCCCCAATGCATCATTGAAATTCAAGCTGGAAAGATGATTTTAATATATCACTTGTACATTTTGTATTGCTCTTCTGGTGACAATGTAGTTTGCTTTTGTCAATTACCATTTTAATAATCGGGTAAAGAAAATTAATTGGATTTTTGAAAGAAAACAATACTGTCAATATACTATTAAAACAAATTAAAATGGTAAAAGTTATTGTACTTTAAGTAAAAATAAAAGAGCAAAAATATCAATCCCAGTTTTGGATTACTTTAATTAACAAAAAAAAATGCATATAGCAGAGGATAGTTTCAATCTGCCTACCTCTGGGTTATGGACCCAGCATGCTTCCATTACAGTACTCTGCTGCACATGTAAGTGCAAGAGATCCTGAAGCACTCACTCATCATGGGAAAGTACCAATGTGTTTCTTCATTGGTTGCTGGAAGAAACATCTTACAAAAACTCTCCAGATTATTGACTTTTTAAAGTTTTTCTAGGAAACGTTCTAGATGAATGCTTATTAGTCTTTGTCAGTATGGACTTTTTGCAAAGTGTCTCTGTGGCGCAATCGGTTAGTGTGTTCAGCTATTAGTCAAAAGGTTGGTGGTTCAATCCCACCCAGGGACGTAATTGACCTTGTGATCAGATTTTGGTGATATTTAAGTAGACAAGTCAAAATTGCAAACCCCCTCTTATGGTGTAGGGTACCTGGCCTTCTCTGATGTAATCAGAGTTAGATTTGATTAAGTGATTTTATAAAAAATCAGCTAGGAAGCACAATTTAGCAGTGGGTTGCAGAGAAAAAGAAAAATGCTGGCAGAAAAATCCAATTGAGTGATTAAACAGCTCTTCATTTTCTGGCTTTATTTTTATGATAACAAATTTGTTCTCTGAAAAGTGTCCACAAAGCCAAGTATCTGATTAACATCTTTGTAGGGATGGTTTTTCACCTATTACTAAATTAAACTTGCTTCATTGGAAAGGCAGCAAGATGCATCCTCATTTCAATATCTACGGAAATAATACAGGTTGACACCAGGAAACATTAACGCCACTGCATCTTTGCTGTTTTCTCATGTGGAAGTCTGTTTAATGTGAAAACAAGGTGATATCTAATTAGCACACAGGTAAGGAATTAAGAAAATCTTTATTTAAGGGTGAAGATGTTTCTCACAAAATCGTTGCCCCAATGCATCATTGAAATTCAAGCTGGAAAGATGATTTTAATATATCACTTGTACATTTTGTATTGCTCTTCTGGTGACAATGTAGTTTGTTTTTGTCAATTACCATTTTAATAATCGGGTAAAGAAAATTAATTGGATTTTTGAAAGAAAACAATACTGTCAATATACTATTAAAACAAATTAAAATGGTAAAAGTTATTGTACTTTAAGTAAAAATAAAAGAGCAAAAATATCAATCCCAGTTTTGGATTACTTTAATTAACAAAAAAAATGCATATAGCAGAGGATAGTTTCAATCTGCCTACCTCTGGGTTATGGACCCAGCATGCTTCCATTACAGTACTCTGCTGCACATGTAAGTGCAAGAGATCCTGAAGCACTCACTCATCATGGGAAAGTACCAATGTGTTTCTTCATTGGTTGATGGAAGAAACATCTTACAAAAACTCTCCACATTATTGACTTTTTAAAATGTTTCTAGGAATCGTTCTAGATGAATGCTTATTAGCCTTTGTCAGTATATAGTTTTGCAAAGTGTCGCTGTGGCGCAATCAGTTAGTGTGTAAGGCTCTTAACCAAAAGGTTGGTGGTTCAATCCCACCCAGGGACTTAATTGACCTTGTTATCAGATTTTGGTGATCTTTAAGTAGACAAGTCAAAATTTCAAACCCCCTGTTATGGTGTAGGGTACCTGGCCTTCTCTGATGTAATCAGAGTTAGATTTGATTCAGTGATTTTATAAAAACAGCTAGGAAGCACAATTTAGCAGTGGGTTGCAGAGAAAAAGAAATATGCTGGCAGAAAAATCCAATTGAGTGATTAAACAGCTCTTCATTTTCTGGCTTTATTTTTATGCTAACTAATTTGTTCTCTGAAAAGTGTCCACAAAGCCAAGTATCTGATTAACATATTTGTAGTGATGGTTTTTCACCTATTACTAAATTAAACTTGCTTCATTGGAAAGGCAGCAAGATGCATCCTCATTTCAATATCTACTGAAATAATACAGGTTGACACCAGGAAACATTAACGCCACTGCATCCTTGCTGCTTTCTCATGTGGAAGTCTGTTTAATGTGAAAACAAGGTGATATCTAATTAGCACACAGGTAAGGAATTAAGAAAATCTTTATTTAAGGGTGAAGATGTTTCTCACAAAATCGTTGCCCCAATGCATCATTGAAATTCAAGCTGGAAAGATGATTTTAATATATCACTTGTACATTTTGTATTGCTCTTCTGGTGACAATGTAGTTTGTTTTTGTCAATTACCATTTTAATAATCGGGTAAAGAAAATTAATTGGATTTTTGAAAGAAAACAATACTGTCAATATACTATTAAAACAAATTAAAATGGTAAAAGTTATTGTACTTTAAGTAAAAATAAAAGCTAAAATATCAATCCCAGTTTTGGATTACTTTAATGAACAAAAAAAAAATGCATATAGCAAAGGATAGTTTCAATCTGCCTACCTCTGGGTTATGGGCCCAGCATGCTTCCAGTGCAGTACTCTGCTGCACATGTAAGTGCAAGAGATCCTGAAGCACTCACTCATCATGCGAAAGTACCAATGTGTTTCTTCATTGGTTGCTGGAAGAAACATCTTACAAAAACTCTCCAGATTATTGACTTTTTAAAGTTTTTCTAGGAAACGTTCTAGATGAATGCTTATTAGTCTTTGTCAGTATGTACTTTTTGCAAAGTGTCTCTGTGGCGCAATCGGTTAGTGTGTTCAGCTATTAATCAAAAGGTTGGTGGTTCAATCCCACCCAGGGACGTAATTGACCTTGTGATCAGATTTTGGTGATATTTAAGTAGACAAGTCAAAATTTCGAAAACCGCTGTTATGGTGTAGGGTACCTGGCCTTCTCTGATGTAATCAGAGTTAGATTTGATTCAGTGATTTTATAAAAACAGCTAGGAAGCACAATTTAGCAGTGGGTTGCAGAGAAAAAGAAATATGCTGGCAAAAAAATCCAATTGACTGATTAAACAGCTCTTCATTTTCTGGCTTTATTTTTATGCTAACAAATTTGTTCTCTGAAAAGTGTCCACAAAGCCAAGTATCTGATTAACATCTTTGTAGGGATGGTTTTTCACCTATTACTAAATTAAACTTGCTTCATTGGAAAGGCAGCAAGATGCATCCTCATTTCAATATCTACTGAAATAATACAGGTTGACACCAGGAAACATTAACGCCACTGCATCCTTGCTGCTTTCTCATGTGGAAGTCTGTTTAATGTGAAAACAAGGTGATATCTAATTAGCACACAGGTAAGGAATTAAGAAAATCTTTATTTAAGGGTGAAGATGTTTCTCACAAAATCGTTGCCCCAATGCATCATTGAAATTCAAGCTGGAAAGATGATTTTAATATATCACTTGTACATTTTGTATTGCTCTTCTGGTGACAATGTAGTTTGTTTTTGTCAATTACCATTTTAATACTCGGGTAAAGAAAATTAATTGGATTTTTGAAAGAAAACAATACTGTCAATATACTATTAAAACAAATTAAAATGGTAAAAGTTATTGTACTTTAAGTAAAAATAAAAGCTAAAATATCAATCCCAGTTTTGGATTACTTTAATGAACAAAAAAAAATGCATATAGCAAAGGATAGTTTCAATCTGCCTACCTCTGGGTTATGGGCCCAGCATGCTTCCAGTGCAGTACTCTGCTGCACATGTAAGTGCAAGAGATCCTGAAGCACTCACTCATCATGCGAAAGTACCAATGTGTTTCTTCATTGGTTGCTGGAAAAAACATCTTACAAAAACTCTCCAGATTATTGACTTTTTAAAGTTTTTCTAGGAAACGTTCTAGATGAATGCTTATTAGTCTTTGTCAGTATGTACTTTTTGCAAAGTGTCTCTGTGGCGCAATCGGTTAGTGTGTTCAGCTATTAATCAAAAGGTTGGTGGTTCAATCCCACCCAGGGACGTAATTGACCTTGTGATCAGATTTTGGTGATATTTAAGTAGACAAGTCAAAATTTCGAAAACCCCTGTTATGGTGTAGGGTACCTGGCCTTCTCTGATGTAATCAGAGTTAGATTTGATTCAGTGATTTTATAAAAACAGCTAGGAAGCACAATTTAGCAGTGGGTTGCAGAGAAAAAGAAATATGCTGGCAAAAAAATCCAATTGACTGATTAAACAGCTCTTCATTTTCTGGCTTTATTTTTATGCTAACAAATTTGTTCTCTGAAAAGTGTCCACAAAGCCAAGTATCTGATTAACATCTTTGTAGGGATGGTTTTTCACCTATTACTAAATTAAACTTGCTTCATTGGAAAGGCAGCAAGATGCATCCTCATTTCAATATCTACTGAAATAATACAGGTTGACACCAGGAAACATTAACGCCACTGCATCCTTGCTGCTTTCTCATGTGGAAGTCTGTTTAATGTAAAAACAAGGTGATATCTAATTAGCACACAGGTAAGGAATTAAGAAAATCTTTATTTAAGGGTGAAGATGTTTCTCACAAAATCGTTGCCCCAATGCATCATTGAAATTCAAGCTGGAAAGATGATTTTAATATATCACTTGTACATTTTGTATTGCTCTTCTGGTGACAATGTAGTTTGCTTTTGTCAATTACCATTTTAATAATCGGGTAAAGAAAATTAATTGGATTTTTGAAAGAAAACAATACTGTCAATATACTATTAAAACAAATTAAAATGGTAAAAGTTATTGTACTTTAAGTAAAAATAAAAGAGCAAAAATATCAATCCCAGTTTTGGATTACTTTAATTAACAAAAAAAAAATGCATATAGCAGAGGATAGTTTCAATCTGCCTACCTCTGTGTTATGGACCCAGCATGCTTCCATTACAGTACTCTGCTGCACATGTAAGTGCAAGAGATCCTGAAGCACTCACTTATCATGGGAAAGTACCAATGTGTTTCTTCATTGGTTGATGGAAGAAACATCATACAAAAACTCTCCACATTATTGACTTTTTAAAATGTTTCTAGGAATCGTTCTAGATGAATGCTTATTAGCCTTTGTCAGTATGTACTTTTGCAAAGTGTCGCGGTGGCGCAATCAGTTAGTGTGTAAGGCTATTAACCAAAAGGTTGGTGGTTCAATCCCACCCAGGGACTTAATTGACCTTGTTATCAGATTTTGGTGATCTTTAAGTAGACAAGTCAAAATTTCAAACCCCCTGTTATGGTGTAGGGTACCTGGCCTTCTCTGATGTAATCAGAGTTAGATTTGATTCAGTGATTTTATAAAAACAGCTAGGAAGCACAATTTAGCAGTGGGTTGCAGAGAAAAAGAAAAATGCTGGCAGAAAAATCCAATTGAGTGATTAAACAGCTCTTCATTTTCTGGCTTTATTTTTATGCTAACCAATTTGTTCTCTGAAAAGTGTCCACAAAGCCAAGTATCTGATTAACATATTTGTAGGGATGGTTTTTCACCTATTACTAAATTAAACTTGCTTCATTGGAAAGGCAGCAAGATGCATCCTCATTTCAATATCTACTGAAATAATACAGGTTGACACCAGGAAACATTAACGCCACTGCATCCTTGCTGCTTTCTCATGTGGAAGTCTGTTTAATGTGAAAACAAGGTGATATCTAATTAGCACACAGGTAAGGAATTAAGAAAATCTTTATTTAAGGGTGAAGATGTTTCTCACAAAATCGTTGCCCCAATGCATCATTGAAATTCAAGCTGGAAAGATGATTTTAATATATCACTTGTACATTTTGTATTGCTCTTCTGGTGACAATGTAGTTTGTTTTTGTCAATTACCATTTTAATAATAGGGTAAAGAAAATTAAGTGGATTTTTGAAAGAAAACAATACTGTCAATATACTATTAAAACAAATTAAAATGGTAAAAGTTATTGTACTTTAAGTAAAAATAAAAGCTAAAATATCAATCCCAGTTTTGGATTACTTTAATGAACAAAAAAAAATGCATATAGCAAAGGATAGTTTCAATCTGCCTACCTCTGGGTTATGGACCCAGCATGCTTCCATTGCAGTACTCTGCTGCACATGTAAGTGCAAGAGATCCTGAAGCACTCACTCATCATGCGAAAGTACCAATGTGTTTCTTCATTGGTTGCTGGAAGAAACATCTTACAAACACTCTCCAGATTATTGACTTTTTAAAGTTTTTCTAGGAAACGTTCTAGATGAATGCTTATTAGTCTTTGTCAGTATATACTTTTTGCAAAGTGTCTCTGTGGCGCAATCGGTTAGTGAGTTCAGCTATTAATCAAAAGTTTGGTGGTTCAATCCCACCCAGGGACGTAATTGACCTTGTAATCAGATTTTGGTGATATTTAAGTAGACAAGTCAAAATTGCAAACCCCCTCTTATGGTGTAGGGTACCTGGCCTTCTCTGATGTAATCAGAGTTAGATTTGATTCAGTGATTTTATAAAAACAGCTAGGAAGCACAATTTAGCAGTGGGTTGCAGAGAAAAAGAAATATGCTGGCAGAAAAATCCAATTGAATGATTAAACAGCTCTTCATTTTCTGGCTTTATTTTTATGCTAACTAATTTGTTCTCTGAAAAGTGTCCACAAAGCCAAGTATCTGATTAACATATTTGTAGTGATGGTTTTTCACCTATTACTAAATTAAACTTGCTTCATTGGAAAGGCAGCAAGATGCATCCTCATTTCAATATCTACTGAAATAATACAGGTTGACACCAGGAAACATTAACGCCACTGCATCCTTGCTGCTTTCTCATGTGGAAGTCTGTTTAATGTGAAAACAAGGTGATATCTAATTAGCACACAGGTAAGGAATTAAGAAAATCTTTATTTAAGGGTGAAGATGTTTCTCACAAAATCGTTGCCCCAATGCATCATTGAAATTCAAGCTGGAAAGATGATTTTAATATATCACTTGTACATTTTGTATTGCTCTTCTGGTGACAATGTAGTTTGTTTTTGTCAATTACCATTTTAATACTCGGGTAAAGAAAATTAATTGGATTTTTGAAAGAAAACAATACTGTCAATATACTATTAAAACAAATTAAAATGGTAAAAGTTATTGTACTTTAAGTAAAAATAAAAGCTAAAATATCAATCCCAGTTTTGGATTACTTTAATGAACAAAAAAAAAATGCATATAGCAAAGGATAGTTTCAATCTGCCTACCTCTGGGTTATGGGCCCAGCATGCTTCCAGTGCAGTACTCTGCTGCACATGTAAGTGCAAGAGATCCTGAAGCACTCACTCATCATGCGAAAGTACCAATGTGTTTCTTCATTGGTTGCTGGAAGAAACATCTTACAAAAACTCTCCAGATTATTGACTTTTTAAAGTTTTTCTAGGAAACGTTCTAGATGAATGCTTATTAGTCTTTGTCAGTATGTACTTTTTGCAAAGTGTCTCTGTGGCGCAATCGGTTAGTGTGTTCAGCTATTAATCAAAAGGTTGGTGGTTCAATCCCACCCAGGGACGTAATTGACCTTGTGATCAGATTTTGGTGATATTTAAGTAGACAAGTCAAAATTTCGAAAACCCCTGTTATGGTGTAGGGTACCTGGCCTTCTCTGATGTAATCAGAGTTAGATTTGATTCAGTGATTTTATAAAAACAGCTAGGAAGCACAATTTAGCAGTGGGTTGCAGAGAAAAAGAAATATGCTGGCAAAAAAATCCAATTGACTGATTAAACAGCTCTTCATTTTCTGGCTTTATTTTTATGCTAACAAATTTGTTCTCTGAAAAGTGTCCACAAAGCCAAGTATCTGATTAACATCTTTGTAGGGATGGTTTTTCACCTATTACTAAATTAAACTTGCTTCATTGGAAAGGCAGCAAGATGCATCCTCATTTCAATATCTACTGAAATAATACAGGTTGACACCAGGAAACATTAACGCCACTGCATCCTTGCTGCTTTCTCATGTGGAAGTCTGTTTAATGTGAAAACAAGGTGATATCTAATTAGCACACAGGTAAGGAATTAAGAAAATCTTTATTTAAGGGTGAAGATGTTTCTCACAAAATCGTTGCCCCAATGCATCATTGAAATTCAAGCTGGAAAGATGATTTTAATATATCACTTGTACATTTTGTATTGCTCTTCTGGTGACAATGTAGTTTGCTTTTGTCAATTACCATTTTAATAATCGGGTAAAGAAAATTAATTGGATTTTTGAAAGAAAACAATACTGTCAATATACTATTAAAACAAATTAAAATGGTAAAAGTTATTGTACTTTAAGTAAAAATAAAAGAGCAAAAATATCAATCCCAGTTTTGGATTACTTTAATTAACAAAAAAAAAATGCATATAGCAGAGGATAGTTTCAATCTGCCTACCTCTGGGTTATGGACCCAGCATGCTTCCATTACAGTACTCTGCTGCACATGTAAGTGCAAGAGATCCTGAAGCACTCACTTATCATGGGAAAGTACCAATGTGTTTCTTCATTGGTTGATGGAAGAAACATCATACAAAAACTCTCCACATTATTGACTTTTTAAAATGTTTCTAGGAATCGTTCTAGATGAATGCTTATTAGCCTTTGTCAGTATGTACTTTTGCAAAGTGTCGCGGTGGCGCAATCAGTTAGTGTGTAAGGCTATTAACCAAAAGGTTGGTGGTTCAATCCCACCCAGGGACTTAATTGACCTTGTTATCAGATTTTGGTGATCTTTAAGTAGACAAGTCAAAATTTCAAACCCCCTGTTATGGTGTAGGGTACCTGGCCTTCTCTGATGTAATCAGAGTTAGATTTGATTCAGTGATTTTATAAAAACAGCTAGGAAGCACAATTTAGCAGTGGGTTGCAGAGAAAAAGAAAAATGCTGGCAGAAAAATCCAATTGAGTGATTAAACAGCTCTTCATTTTCTGGCTTTATTTTTATGCTAACTAATTTGTTCTCTGAAAAGTGTCCACAAAGCCAAGTATCTGATTAACATATTTGTAGGGATGGTTTTTCACCTATTACTAAATTAAACTTGCTTCATTGGAAAGGCAGCAAGATGCATCCTCATTTCAATATCTACTGAAATAATACAGGTTGACACCAGGAAACATTAACGCCACTGCATCCTTGCTGCTTTCTCATGTGGAAGTCTGTTTAATGTGAAAACAAGGTGATATCTAATTAGCACACAGGTAAGGAATTAAGAAAATCTTTATTTAAGGGTGAAGATGTTTCTCACAAAATCGTTGCCCCAATGCATCATTGAAATTCAAGCTGGAAAGATGATTTTAATATATCACTTGTACATTTTGTATTGCTCTTCTGGTGACAATGTAGTTTGTTTTTGTCAATTACCATTTTAATAATAGGGTAAAGAAAATTAAGTGGATTTTTGAAAGAAAACAATACTGTCAATATACTATTAAAACAAATTAAAATGGTAAAAGTTATTGTACTTTAAGTAAAAATAAAAGCTAAAATATCAATCCCAGTTTTGGATTACTTTAATGAACAAAAAAAAATGCATATAGCAAAGGATAGTTTCAATCTGCCTACCTCTTGGTTATGGACCCAGCATGCTTCCATTGCAGTACTCTGCTGCACATGTAAGTGCAAGAGATCCTGAAGCACTCACTCATCATGCGAAAGTACCAATGTGTTTCTTCATTGGTTGCTGGAAGAAACATCTTACAAACACTCTCCAGATTATTGACTTTTTAAAGTTTTTCTAGGAAACGTTCTAGATGAATGCTTATTAGTCTTTGTCAGTATATACTTTTTGCAAAGTGTCTCTGTGGCGCAATCGGTTAGTGTGTTCAGCTATTAATCAAAAGGTTGGTGGTTCAATCCCACCCAGGGACGTAATTGACCTTGTGATCAGATTTTGGTGATATTTAAGTAGACAAGTCAAAATTGCAAACCCCCTCTTATGGTGTAGGGTACCTGGCCTTCTCTGATGTAATCAGAGTTAGATTTGATTCAGTGATTTTATAAAAACAGCTAGGAAGCACAATTTAGCAGTGGGTTGCAGAGAAAAAGAAATATGCTGGCAGAAAAATCCAATTGAATGATTAAACAGCTCTTCATTTTCTGGCTTTATTTTTATGCTAACTAATTTGTTCTCTGAAAAGTGTCCACAAAGCCAAGTATCTGATTAACATATTTGTAGTGATGGTTTTTCACCTATTACTAAATTAAACTTGCTTCATTGGAAAGGCAGCAAGATGCATCCTCATTTCAATATCTACTGAAATAATACAGGTTGACACCAGGAAACATTAACGCCACTGCATCCTTGCTGCTTTCTCATGTGGAAGTCTGTTTAATGTGAAAACAAGGTGATATCTAATTAGCACACAGGTAAGGAATTAAGAAAATCTTTATTTAAGGGTGAAGATGTTTCTCACAAAATCGTTGCCCCAATGCATCATTGAAATTCAAGCTGGAAAGATGATTTTAATATATCACTTGTACATTTTGTATTGCTCTTCTGGTGACAATGTAGTTTGTTTTTGTCAATTACCATTTTAATAATCGGGTAAAGAAAATTAATTGGATTTTTGAAAGAAAACAATACTGTCAATATACTATTAGAAAAAATTAAAATGGTAAAAGTTATTGTACTTTAAGTAAAAATAAAAGCTAAAATATCAATCCCAGTTTTGGATTACATTAATGAACAAAAAAAAAATGCATATAGCAAAGGATAGTTTCAATCTGCCTACCTCTGGGTTATGGGCCCAGCATGCTTCCAGTGCAGTACTCTGCTGCACATGTAAGTGCAAGAGATCCTGAAGCACTCACTCATCATGCGAAAGTACCAATGTGTTTCTTCATTGGTTGCTGGAAGAAACATCTTACAAAAACTCTCCAGATTATTGACTTTTTAAAGTTTTTCTAGGAAACGTTCTAGATGAATGCTTATTAGTCTTTGTCAGTATGTACTTTTTGCAAAGTGTCTCTGTGGCGCAATCGGTTAGTGTGTTCAGCTATTAATCAAAAGGTTGGTGGTTCAATCCCACCCAGGGACGTAATTGACCTTGTGATCAGATTTTGGTGATATTTAAGTAGACAAGTCAAAATTTCGAAAACCCCTGTTATGGTGTAGGGTACCTGGCCTTCTCTGATGTAATCAGAGTTAGATTTGATTCAGTGATTTTATAAAAACAGCTAGGAAGCACAATTTAGCAGTGGGTTGCAGAGAAAAAGAAATATGCTGGCAAAAAAATCCAATTGACTGATTAAACAGCTCTTCATTTTCTGGCTTTATTTTTATGCTAACAAATTTGTTCTCTGAAAAGTGTCCACAAAGCCAAGTATCTGATTAACATCTTTGTAGGGATGGTTTTTCACCTATTACTAAATTAAACTTGCTTCATTGGAAAGGCAGCAAGATGCATCCTCATTTCAATATCTACTGAAATAATACAGGTTGACACCAGGAAACATTAACGCCACTGCATCCTTGCTGCTTTCTCATGTGGAAGTCTGTTTAATGTGAAAACAAGGTGATATCTAATTAGCACACAGGTAAGGAATTAAGAAAATCTTTATTTAAGGGTGAAGATGTTTCTCACAAAATCGTTGCCCCAATGCATCATTGAAATTCAAGCTGGAAAGATGATTTTAATATATCACTTGTACATTTTGTATTGCTCTTCTGGTGACAATGTAGTTTGCTTTTGTCAATTACCATTTTAATAATCGGGTAAAGAAAATTAATTGGATTTTTGAAAGAAAACAATACTGTCAATATACTATTAAAACAAATTAAAATGGTAAAAGTTATTGTACTTTAAGTAAAAATAAAAGAGCAAAAATATCAATCCCAGTTTTGGATTACTTTAATTAACAAAAAAAAAATGCATATAGCAGAGGATAGTTTCAATCTGCCTACCTCTGGGTTATGGACCCAGCATGCTTCCATTACAGTACTCTGCTGCACATGTAAGTGCAAGAGATCCTGAAGCACTCACTCATCATGGGAAAGTACCAATGTGTTTCTTCATTGGTTGCTGGAAGAAACATCTTACAAAAACTCTCCAGATTATTGACTTTTTAAAGTTTTTCTAGGAAACGTTCTAGATGAATGCTTATTAGTCTTTGTCAGTATGGACTTTTTGCAAAGTGTCTCTGTGGCGCAATCGGTTAGTGTGTTCAGCTATCAGTCAAAAGGTTGGTGGTTCAATCCCACCCAGGGACGTAATTGACCTTGTGATCAGATTTTGGTGATATTTAAGTAGACAAGTCAAAATTGCAAACCCCCTCTTATGGTGTAGGGTACCTGGCCTTCTCTGATGTAATCAGAGTTAGATTTGATTCAGTGATTTTATAAAAACAGCTAGGAAGCACAATTTAGCAGTGGGTTGCAGAGAAAAAGAAATATGCTGGCAAAAAAATCCAATTGACTGATTAAACAGCTCTTCATTTTCTGGCTTTATTTTTATGCTAACAAATTTGTTCTCTGAAAAGTGTCCACAAAGCCAAGTATCTGATTAACATCTTTGTAGGGATGGTTTTTCACCTATTACTAAATTAAACTTGCTTCATTGGAAAGGCAGCAAGATGCATCCTCATTTCAATATCTACTGAAATAATACAGGTTGACACCAGGAAACATTAACGCCACTGCATCCTTGCTGCTTTCTCATGTGGAAGTCTGTTTAATGTGAAAACAAGGTGATATCTAATTAGCACACAGGTAAGGAATTAAGAAAATCTTTATTTAAGGGTGAAGATGTTTCTCACAAAATCGTTGCCCCAATGCATCATTGAAATTCAAGCTGGAAAGATGATTTTAATATATCACTTGTACATTTTGTATTGCTCTTCTGGTGACAATGTAGTTTGCTTTTGTCAATTACCATTTTAATAATCGGGTAAAGAAAATTAATTGGATTTTTGAAAGAAAACAATACTGTCAATATACTATTAAAACAAATTAAAATGGTAAAAGTTATTGTACTTTAAGTAAAAATAAAAGAGCAAAAATATCAATCCCAGTTTTGGATTACTTTAATGAACAAAAAAAAATGCATATAGCAGAGGATAGTTTCAATCTGCCTACCTCTGGGTTATGGACCCAGCATGCTTCCATTACAGTACTCTGCTGCACATGTAAGTGCAAGAGATCCTGAAGCACTCACTCATCATGGGAAAGTACCAATGTGTTTCTTCATTGGTTGATGGAAGAAACATCATACAAAAACTCTCCACATTATTGACTTTTTAAAATGTTTCTAGGAATCGTTCTAGATGAATGCTTATTAGCCTTTGTCAGTATGTACTTTTGCAAAGTGTCGCGGTGGCGCAATCAGTTAGTGTGTAAGGCTATTAACCAAAAGGTTGGTGGTTCAATCCCACCCAGGGACTTAATTGACCTTGTTATCAGATTTTGGTGATCTTTAAGTAGACAAGTCAAAATTTCAAACCCCCTGTTATGGTGTAGGGTACCTGGCCTTCTCTGATGTAATCAGAGTTAGATTTGATTCAGTGATTTTATAAAAACAGCTAGGAAGCACAATTTAGCAGTGGGTTGCAGAGAAAAAGAAAAATGCTGGCAGAAAAATCCAATTGAGTGATTAAACAGCTCTTCATTTTCTGGCTTTATTTTTATGCTAACTAATTTGTTCTCTGAAAAGTGTCCACAAAGCCAAGTATCTGATTAACATATTTGTAGGGATGGTTTTTCACCTATTACTAAATTAAACTTGCTTCATTGGAAAGGCAGCAAGATGCATCCTCATTTCAATATCTACTGAAATAATACAGGTTGACACCAGGAAACATTAACGCCACTGCATCCTTGCTGCTTTCTCATGTGGAAGTCTGTTTAATGTGAAAACAAGGTGATATCTAATTAGCACACAGGTAAGGAATTAAGAAAATCTTTATTTAAGGGTGAAGATGTTTCTCACAAAATCGTTGCCCCAATGCATCATTGAAATTCAAGCTGGAAAGATGATTTTAATATATCACTTGTACATTTTGTATTGCTCTTCTGGTGACAATGTAGTTTGTTTTTGTCAATTACCATTTTAATAATAGGGAAAAGAAAATTAAGTGGATTTTTGAAAGAAAACAATACTGTCAATATACTATTAAAACAAATTAAAATGGTAAAAGTTATTGTACTTTAAGTAAAAATAAAAGCTAAAATATCAATCCCAGTTTTGGATTACTTTAATGAACAAAAAAAAATGCATATAGCAAAGGATAGTTTCAATCTGCCTACCTCTGGGTTATGGACCCAGCATGCTTCCATTGCAGTACTCTGCTGCACATGTAAGTGCAAGAGATCCTGAAGCACTCACTCATCATGCGAAAGTACCAATGTGTTTCTTCATTGGTTGCTGGAAGAAACATCTTACAAACACTCTCCAGATTATTGACTTTTTAAAGTTTTTCTAGGAAACGTTCTAGATGAATGCTTATTAGTCTTTGTCAGTATATACTTTTTGCAAAGTGTCTCTGTGGCGCAATCGGTTAGTGTGTTCAGCTATTAATCAAAAGGTTGGTGGTTCAATCCCACCCAGGGACGTAATTGACCTTGTGATCAGATTTTGGTGATATTTAAGTAGACAAGTCAAAATTGCAAACCCCCTCTTATGGTGTAGGGTACCTGGCCTTCTCTGATGTAATCAGAGTTAGATTTGATTCAGTGATTTTATAAAAACAGCTAGGAAGCACAATTTAGCAGTGGGTTGCAGAGAAAAAGAAATATGCTGGCAAAAAAATCCAATTGACTGATTAAACAGCTCTTCATTTTCTGGCTTTATTTTTATGCTAACAAATTTGTTCTCTGAAAAGTGTCCACAAAGCCAAGTATCTGATTAACATCTTTGTAGGGATGGTTTTTCACCTATTACTAAATTAAACTTGCTTCATTGGAAAGGCAGCAAGATGCATCCTCATTTCAATATCTACTGAAATAATACAGGTTGACACCAGGAAACATTAACGCCACTGCATCCTTGCTGCTTTCTCATGTGGAAGTCTGTTTAATGTGAAAACAAGGTGATATCTAATTAGCACACAGGTAAGGAATTAAGAAAATCTTTATTTAAGGGTGAAGATGTTTCTCACAAAATCGTTGCCCCAATGCATCATTGAAATTCAAGCTGGAAAGATGATTTTAATATATCACTTGTACATTTTGTATTGCTCTTCTGGTGACAATGTAGTTTGCTTTTGTCAATTACCATTTTAATAATCGGGTAAAGAAAATTAATTGGATTTTTGAAAGAAAACAATACTGTCAATATACTATTAAAACAAATTAAAATGGTAAAAGTTATTGTACTTTAAGTAAAAATAAAAGAGCAAAAATATCAATCCCAGTTTTGGATTACTTTAATTAACAAAAAAAAAATGCATATAGCAGAGGATAGTTTCAATCTGCCTACCTCTGGGTTATGGACCCAGCATGCTTCCATTACAGTACTCTGCTGCACATGTAAGTGCAAGAGATCCTGAAGCACTCACTCATCATGGGAAAGTACCAATGTGTTTCTTCATTGGTTGATGGAAGAAACATCATACAAAAACTCTCCACATTATTGACTTTTTAAAATGTTTCTAGGAATCGTTCTAGATGAATGCTTATTAGCCTTTGTCAGTATGTACTTTGGCAAAGTGTCGCGGTGGCGCAATCAGTTAGTGTGTAAGGCTATTAACCAAAAGGTTGGTGGTTCAATCCCACCCAGGGACTTAATTGACCTTGTTATCAGATTTTGGTGATCTTTAAGTAGACAAGTCAAAATTTCAAACCCCCTGTTATGGTGTAGGGTACCTGGCCTTCTCTGATGTAATCAGAGTTAGATTTGATTCAGTGATTTTATAAAAACAGCTAGGAAGCACAATTTAGCAGTGGGTTGCAGAGAAAAAGAAAAATGCTGGCAGAAAAATCCAATTGAGTGATTAAACAGCTCTTCATTTTCTGGCTTTATTTTTATGCTAACTAATTTGTTCTCTGAAAAGTGTCCACAAAGCCAAGTATCTGATTAACATATTTGTAGGGATGGTTTTTCACCTATTACTAAATTAAACTTGCTTCATTGGAAAGGCAGCAAGATGCATCCTCATTTCAATATCTACTGAAATAATACAGGTTGACACCAGGAAACATTAACGCCACTGCATCCTTGCTGCTTTCTCATGTGGAAGTCTGTTTACTGTGAAAACAAGGTGATATCTAATTAGCACACAGGTAAGGAATTAAGAAAATATTTATTTAAGGGTGAAGATGTTTCTCACAAAATCGTTGCCCCAATGCATCATTGAAATTCAAGCTGGAAAGATGATTTTAATATATCACTTGTACATTTTGTATTGCTCTTCTGGTGACAATGTAGTTTGTTTTTGTCAATTACCATTTTAATAATCGGGTAAAGAAAATTAATTGGATTTTTGAAAGAAAACAATACTGTCAATATACTATTAAAAAAAAATTAAATGGTAAAAGTTATTGTACTTTAAGTAAAAATAAAAGCTAAAATATCAATCCCAGTTTTGGATTACTTTAATGAACAAAAAAAAAATGCATATAGCAAAGGATAGTTTCAATCTGCCTACCTCTGGGTTATGGGCCCAGCATGCTTCCAGTGCAGTACTCTGCTGCACATGTAAGTGCAAGAGATCCTGAAGCACTCACTCATCATGCGAAAGTACCAATGTGTTTCTTCATTGGTTGCTGGAAGAAACATCTTACAAAAACTCTCCAGATTATTGACTTTTTAAAGTTTTTCTAGGAAACGTTCTAGATGAATGCTTATTAGTCTTTGTCAGTATGTACTTTTTGCAAAGTGTCTCTGTGGCGCAATCGGTTAGTGTGTTCAGCTATTAATCAAAAGGTTGGTGGTTCAATCCCACCCAGGGATGTAATTGACCTTGTGATCAGATTTTGGTGATATTTAAGTAGACAAGTCAAAATTTCGAAAACCCCTGTTATGGTGTAGGGTACCTGGCCTTCTCTGATGTAATCAGAGTTAGATTTGATTCAGTGATTTTATAAAAACAGCTAGGAAGCACAATTTAGCAGTGGGTTGCAGAGAAAAAGAAATATGCTGGCAAAAAAATCCAATTGACTGATTAAACAGCTCTTCATTTTCTGGCTTTATTTTTATGCTAACAAATTTGTTCTCTGAAAAGTGTCCACAAAGCCAAGTATCTGATTAACATCTTTGTAGGGATGGTTTTTCACCTATTACTAAATTAAACTTGCTTCATTGGAAAGGCAGCAAGATGCATCCTCATTTCAATATCTACTGAAATAATACAGGTTGACACCAGGAAACATTAACGCCACTGCATCCTTGCTGCTTTCTCATGTGGAAGTCTGTTTAATGTGAAAACAAGGTGATATCTAATTAGCACACAGGTAAGGAATTAAGAAAATCTTTATTTAAGGGTGAAGATGTTTCTCACAAAATCGTTGCCCCAATGCATCATTGAAATTCAAGCTGGAAAGATGATTTTAATATATCACTTGTACATTTTGTATTGCTCTTCTGGTGACAATGTAGTTTGCTTTTGTCAATTACCATTTTAATAATCGGGTAAAGAAAATTAATTGGATTTTTGAAAGAAAACAATACTGTCAATATACTATTAAAACAAATTAAAATGGTAAAAGTTATTGTACTTTAAGTAAAAATAAAAGAGCAAAAATATCAATCCCAGTTTTGGATTACTTTAATTAACAAAAAAAAATGCATATAGCAGAGGATAGTTTCAATCTGCCTACCTCTGGGTTATGGACCCAGCATGCTTCCATTACAGTACTCTGCTGCACATGTAAGTGCAAGAGATCCTGAAGCACTCACTTATCATGGGAAAGTACCAATGTGTTTCTTCATTGGTTGATGGAAGAAACATCATACAAAAACTCTCCACATTATTGACTTTTTAAAATGTTTCTAGGAATCGTTCTAGATGAATGCTTATTAGCCTTTGTCAGTATGTACTTTTGCAAAGTGTCGCGGTGGCGCAATCAGTTAGTGTGTAAGGCTATTAACCAAAAGGTTGGTGGTTCAATCCCACCCAGGGACTTAATTGACCTTGTTATCAGATTTTGGTGATCTTTAAGTAGACAAGTCAAAATTTCGAAAACCCCTGTTATGGTGTAGGGTACCTGGCCTTCTCTGATGTAATCAGAGTTAGATTTGATTCAGTGATTTTATAAAAACAGCTAGGAAGCACAATTTAGCAGTGGGTTGCAGAGAAAAAGAAATATGCTGGCAAAAAAATCCAATTGACTGATTAAACAGCTCTTCATTTTCTGGCTTTATTTTTATGCTAACAAATTTGTTCTCTGAAAAGTGTCCACAAAGCCAAGTATCTGATTAACATCTTTGTAGGGATGGTTTTTCACCTATTACTAAATTAAACTTGCTTCATTGGAAAGGCAGCAAGATGCATCCTCATTTCAATATCTACTGAAATAATACAGGTTGACACCAGGAAACATTAACGCCACTGCATCCTTGCTGCTTTCTCATGTGGAAGTCTGTTTAATGTGAAAACAAGGTGATATCTAATTAGCACACAGGTAAGGAATTAAGAAAATCTTTATTTAAGGGTGAAGATGTTTCTCACAAAATCGTTGCCCCAATGCATCATTGAAATTCAAGCTGGAAAGATGATTTTAATATATCACTTGTACATTTTGTATTGCTCTTCTGGTGACAATGTAGTTTGCTTTTGTCAATTACCATTTTAATAATCGGGTAAAGAAAATTAATTGGATTTTTGAAAGAAAACAATACTGTCAATATACTATTAAAACAAATTAAAATGGTAAAAGTTATTGTACTTTAAGTAAAAATAAAAGAGCAAAAATATCAATCCCAGTTTTGGATTACTTTAATTAACAAAAAAAAAATGCATATAGCAGAGGATAGTTTCAATCTGCCTACCTCTGGGTTATGGACCCAGCATGCTTCCATTACAGTACTCTGCTGCACATGTAAGTGCAAGAGATCCTGAAGCACTCACTCATCATGGGAAAGTACCAATGTGTTTCTTCATTGGTTGATGGAAGAAACATCATACAAAAACTCTCCACATTATTGACTTTTTAAAATGTTTCTAGGAATCGTTCTAGATGAATGCTTATTAGCCTTTGTCAGTATGTACTTTGGCAAAGTGTCGCGGTGGCGCAATCAGTTAGTGTGTAAGGCTATTAACCAAAAGGTTGGTGGTTCAATCCCACCCAGGGACTTAATTGACCTTGTTATCAGATTTTGGTGATCTTTAAGTAGACAAGTCAAAATTTCAAACCCCCTGTTATGGTGTAGGGTACCTGGCCTTCTCTGATGTAATCAGAGTTAGATTTGATTCAGTGATTTTATAAAAACAGCTAGGAAGCACAATTTAGCAGTGGGTTGCAGAGAAAAAGAAAAATGCTGGCAGAAAAATCCAATTGAGTGATTAAACAGCTCTTCATTTTCTGGCTTTATTTTTATGCTAACTAATTTGTTCTCTGAAAAGTGTCCACAAAGCCAAGTATCTGATTAACATATTTGTAGGGATGGTTTTTCACCTATTACTAAATTAAACTTGCTTCATTGGAAAGGCAGCAAGATGCATCCTCATTTCAATATCTACTGAAATAATACAGGTTGACACCAGGAAACATTAACGCCACTGCATCCTTGCTGCTTTCTCATGTGGAAGTCTGTTTACTGTGAAAACAAGGTGATATCTAATTAGCACACAGGTAAGGAATTAAGAAAATATTTATTTAAGGGTGAAGATGTTTCTCACAAAATCGTTGCCCCAATGCATCATTGAAATTCAAGCTGGAAAGATGATTTTAATATATCACTTGTACATTTTGTATTGCTCTTCTGGTGACAATGTAGTTTGTTTTTGTCAATTACCATTTTAATAATCGGGTAAAGAAAATTAATTGGATTTTTGAAAGAAAACAATACTGTCAATATACTATTAAAAAAAATTTAAATGGTAAAAGTTATTGTACTTTAAGTAAAAATAAAAGCTAAAATATCAATCCCAGTTTTGGATTACTTTAATGAACAAAAAAAAAATGCATATAGCAAAGGATAGTTTCAATCTGCCTACCTCTGGGTTATGGGCCCAGCATGCTTCCAGTGCAGTACTCTGCTGCACATGTAAGTGCAAGAGATCCTGAAGCACTCACTCATCATGCGAAAGTACCAATGTGTTTCTTCATTGGTTGCTGGAAGAAACATCTTACAAAAACTCTCCAGATTATTGACTTTTTAAAGTTTTTCTAGGAAACGTTCTAGATGAATGCTTATTAGTCTTTGTCAGTATGTACTTTTTGCAAAGTGTCTCTGTGGCGCAATCGGTTAGTGTGTTCAGCTATTAATCAAAAGGTTGGTGGTTCAATCCCACCCAGGGATGTAATTGACCTTGTGATCAGATTTTGGTGATATTTAAGTAGACAAGTCAAAATTTCGAAAACCCCTGTTATGGTGTAGGGTACCTGGCCTTCTCTGATGTAATCAGAGTTAGATTTGATTCAGTGATTTTATAAAAACAGCTAGGAAGCACAATTTAGCAGTGGGTTGCAGAGAAAAAGAAATATGCTGGCAAAAAAATCCAATTGACTGATTAAACAGCTCTTCATTTTCTGGCTTTATTTTTATGCTAACAAATTTGTTCTCTGAAAAGTGTCCACAAAGCCAAGTATCTGATTAACATCTTTGTAGGGATGGTTTTTCACCTATTACTAAATTAAACTTGCTTCATTGGAAAGGCAGCAAGATGCATCCTCATTTCAATATCTACTGAAATAATACAGGTTGACACCAGGAAACATTAACGCCACTGCATCCTTGCTGCTTTCTCATGTGGAAGTCTGTTTAATGTGAAAACAAGGTGATATCTAATTAGCACACAGGTAAGGAATTAAGAAAATCTTTATTTAAGGGTGAAGATGTTTCTCACAAAATCGTTGCCCCAATGCATCATTGAAATTCAAGCTGGAAAGATGATTTTAATATATCACTTGTACATTTTGTATTGCTCTTCTGGTGACAATGTAGTTTGCTTTTGTCAATTACCATTTTAATAATCGGGTAAAGAAAATTAATTGGATTTTTGAAAGAAAACAATACTGTCAATATACTATTAAAACAAATTAAAATGGTAAAAGTTATTGTACTTTAAGTAAAAATAAAAGAGCAAAAATATCAATCCCAGTTTTGGATTACTTTAATTAACAAAAAAAAATGCATATAGCAGAGGATAGTTTCAATCTGCCTACCTCTGGGTTATGGACCCAGCATGCTTCCATTACAGTACTCTGCTGCACATGTAAGTGCAAGAGATCCTGAAGCACTCACTTATCATGGGAAAGTACCAATGTGTTTCTTCATTGGTTGATGGAAGAAACATCATACAAAAACTCTCCACATTATTGACTTTTTAAAATGTTTCTAGGAATCGTTCTAGATGAATGCTTATTAGCCTTTGTCAGTATGTACTTTTGCAAAGTGTCGCGGTGGCGCAATCAGTTAGTGTGTAAGGCTATTAACCAAAAGGTTGGTGGTTCAATCCCACCCAGGGACTTAATTGACCTTGTTATCAGATTTTGGTGATCTTTAAGTAGACAAGTCAAAATTTCGAAAACCCCTGTTATGGTGTAGGGTACCTGGCCTTCTCTGATGTAATCAGAGTTAGATTTGATTCAGTGATTTTATAAAAACAGCTAGGAAGCACAATTTAGCAGTGGGTTGCAGAGAAAAAGAAATATGCTGGCAAAAAAATCCAATTGACTGATTAAACAGCTCTTCATTTTCTGGCTTTATTTTTATGCTAACAAATTTGTTCTCTGAAAAGTGTCCACAAAGCCAAGTATCTGATTAACATCTTTGTAGGGATGGTTTTTCACCTATTACTAAATTAAACTTGCTTCATTGGAAAGGCAGCAAGATGCATCCTCATTTCAATATCTACTGAAATAATACAGGTTGACACCAGGAAACATTAACGCCACTGCATCCTTGCTGCTTTCTCATGTGGAAGTCTGTTTAATGTGAAAACAAGGTGATATCTAATTAGCACACAGGTAAGGAATTAAGAAAATCTTTATTTAAGGGTGAAGATGTTTCTCACAAAATCGTTGCCCCAATGCATCATTGAAATTCAAGCTGGAAAGATGATTTTAATATATCACTTGTACATTTTGTATTGCTCTTCTGGTGACAATGTAGTTTGCTTTTGTCAATTACCATTTTAATAATCGGGTAAAGAAAATTAATTGGATTTTTGAAAGAAAACAATACTGTCAATATACTATTAAAACAAATTAAAATGGTAAAAGTTATTGTACTTTAAGTAAAAATAAAAGAGCAAAAATATCAATCCCAGTTTTGGATTACTTTAATTAACAAAAAAAAAATGCATATAGCAGAGGATAGTTTCAATCTGCCTACCTCTGGGTTATGGACCCAGCATGCTTCCATTACAGTACTCTGCTGCACATGTAAGTGCAAGAGATCCTGAAGCACTCACTCATCATGGGAAAGTACCAATGTGTTTCTTCATTGGTTGCTGGAAGAAACATCTTACAAAAACTCTCCAGATTATTGACTTTTTAAAGTTTTTCTAGGAAACGTTCTAGATGAATGCTTATTAGTCTTTGTCAGTATGGACTTTTTGCAAAGTGTCTCTGTGGCGCAATCGGTTAGTGTGTTCAGCTATCAGTCAAAAGGTTGGTGGTTCAATCCCACCCAGGGACGTAATTGACCTTGTGATCAGATTTTGGTGATATTTAAGTAGACAAGTCAAAATTGCAAACCCCCTCTTATGGTGTAGGGTACCTGGCCTTCTCTGATGTAATCAGAGTTAGATTTGATTCAGTGATTTTATAAAAACAGCTAGGAAGCACAATTTAGCAGTGGGTTGCAGAGAAAAAGAAATATGCTGGCAAAAAAATCCAATTGACTGATTAAACAGCTCTTCATTTTCTGGCTTTATTTTTATGCTAACAAATTTGTTCTCTGAAAAGTGTCCACAAAGCCAAGTATCTGATTAACATCTTTGTAGGGATGGTTTTTCACCTATTACTAAATTAAACTTGCTTCATTGGAAAGGCAGCAAGATGCATCCTCATTTCAATATCTACTGAAATAATACAGGTTGACACCAGGAAACATTAACGCCACTGCATCCTTGCTGCTTTCTCATGTGGAAGTCTGTTTAATGTGAAAACAAGGTGATATCTAATTAGCACACAGGTAAGGAATTAAGAAAATCTTTATTTAAGGGTGAAGATGTTTCTCACAAAATCGTTGCCCCAATGCATCATTGAAATTCAAGCTGGAAAGATGATTTTAATATATCACTTGTACATTTTGTATTGCTCTTCTGGTGACAATGTAGTTTGCTTTTGTCAATTACCATTTTAATAATCGGGTAAAGAAAATTAATTGGATTTTTGAAAGAAAACAATACTGTCAATATACTATTAAAACAAATTAAAATGGTAAAAGTTATTGTACTTTAAGTAAAAATAAAAGAGCAAAAATATCAATCCCAGTTTTGGATTACTTTAATTAACAAAAAAAAATGCATATAGCAGAGGATAGTTTCAATCTGCCTACCTCTGGGTTATGGACCCAGCATGCTTCCATTACAGTACTCTGCTGCACATGTAAGTGCAAGAGATCCTGAAGCACTCACTCATCATGGGAAAGTACCAATGTGTTTCTTCATTGGTTGATGGAAGAAACATCATACAAAAACTCTCCACATTATTGACTTTTTAAAATGTTTCTAGGAATCGTTCTAGATGAATGCTTATTAGCCTTTGTCAGTATGTACTTTTGCAAAGTGTCGCGGTGGTGCAATCAGTTAGTGTGTAAGGCTATTAACCAAAAGGTTGGTGGTTCAATCCCACCCAGGGACTTAATTGACCTTGTTATCAGATTTTGGTGATCTTTAAGTAGACAAGTCAAAATTTCAAACCCCCTGTTATGGTGTAGGGTACCTGGCCTTCTCTGATGTAATCAGAGTTAGATTTGATTCAGTGATTTTATAAAAACAGCTAGGAAGCACAATTTAGCAGTGGGTTGCAGAGAAAAAGAAAAATGCTGGCAGAAAAATCCAATTGAGTGATTAAACAGCTCTTCATTTTCTGGCTTTATTTTTATGCTAACTAATTTGTTCTCTGAAAAGTGTCCACAAAGCCAAGTATCTGATTAACATATTTGTAGGGATGGTTTTTCACCTATTACTAAATTAAACTTGCTTCATTGGAAAGGCAGCAAGATGCATCCTCATTTCAATATCTACTGAAATAATACAGGTTGACACCAGGAAACATTAACGCCACTGCATCCTTGCTGCTTTCTCATGTGGAAGTCTGTTTAATGTGAAAACAAGGTGATATCTAATTAGCACACAGGTAAGGAATTAAGAAAATCTTTATTTAAGGGTGAAGATGTTTCTCACAAAATCGTTGCCCCAATGCATCATTGAAATTCAAGCTGGAAAGATGATTTTAATATATCACTTGTACATTTTGTATTGCTCTTCTGGTGACAATGTAGTTTGTTTTTGTCAATTACCATTTTAATAATAGGGAAAAGAAAATTAAGTGGATTTTTGAAAGAAAACAATACTGTCAATATACTATTAAAACAAATTAAAATGGTAAAAGTTATTGTACTTTAAGTAAAAATAAAAGCTAAAATATCAATCCCAGTTTTGGATTACTTTAATGAACAAAAAAAAATGCATATAGCAAAGGATAGTTTCAATCTGCCTACCTCTGGGTTATGGACCCAGCATGCTTCCATTGCAGTACTCTGCTGCACATGTAAGTGCAAGAGATCCTGAAGCACTCACTCATCATGCGAAAGTACCAATGTGTTTCTTCATTGGTTGCTGGAAGAAACATCTTACAAACACTCTCCAGATTATTGACTTTTTAAAGTTTTTCTAGGAAACGTTCTAGATGAATGCTTATTAGTCTTTGTCAGTATATACTTTTTGCAAAGTGTCTCTGTGGCGCAATCGGTTAGTGTGTTCAGCTATTAATCAAAAGGTTGGTGGTTCAATCCCACCCAGGGACGTAATTGACCTTGTGATCAGATTTTGGTGATATTTAAGTAGACAAGTCAAAATTGCAAACCCCCTCTTATGGTGTAGGGTACCTGGCCTTCTCTGATGTAATCAGAGTTAGATTTGATTCAGTGATTTTATAAAAACAGCTAGGAAGCACAATTTAGCAGTGGGTTGCAGAGAAAAAGAAATATGCTGGCAAAAAAATCCAATTGACTGATTAAACAGCTCTTCATTTTCTGGCTTTATTTTTATGCTAACAAATTTGTTCTCTGAAAAGTGTCCACAAAGCCAAGTATCTGATTAACATCTTTGTAGGGATGGTTTTTCACCTATTACTAAATTAAACTTGCTTCATTGGAAAGGCAGCAAGATGCATCCTCATTTCAATATCTACTGAAATAATACAGGTTGACACCAGGAAACATTAACGCCACTGCATCCTTGCTGCTTTCTCATGTGGAAGTCTGTTTAATGTGAAAACAAGGTGATATCTAATTAGCACACAGGTAAGGAATTAAGAAAATCTTTATTTAAGGGTGAAGATGTTTCTCACAAAATCGTTGCCCCAATGCATCATTGAAATTCAAGCTGGAAAGATGATTTTAATATATCACTTGTACATTTTGTATTGCTCTTCTGGTGACAATGTAGTTTGCTTTTGTCAATTACCATTTTAATAATCGGGTAAAGAAAATTAATTGGATTTTTGAAAGAAAACAATACTGTCAATATACTATTAAAACAAATTAAAATGGTAAAAGTTATTGTACTTTAAGTAAAAATAAAAGAGCAAAAATATCAATCCCAGTTTTGGATTACTTTAATTAACAAAAAAAAAATGCATATAGCAGAGGATAGTTTCAATCTGCCTACCTCTGGGTTATGGACCCAGCATGCTTCCATTACAGTACTCTGCTGCACATGTAAGTGCAAGAGATCCTGAAGCACTCACTCATCATGGGAAAGTACCAATGTGTTTCTTCATTGGTTGATGGAAGAAACATCATACAAAAACTCTCCACATTATTGACTTTTTAAAATGTTTCTAGGAATCGTTCTAGATGAATGCTTATTAGCCTTTGTCAGTATGTACTTTGGCAAAGTGTCGCGGTGGCGCAATCAGTTAGTGTGTAAGGCTATTAACCAAAAGGTTGGTGGTTCAATCCCACCCAGGGACTTAATTGACCTTGTTATCAGATTTTGGTGATCTTTAAGTAGACAAGTCAAAATTTCAAACCCCCTGTTATGGTGTAGGGTACCTGGCCTTCTCTGATGTAATCAGAGTTAGATTTGATTCAGTGATTTTATAAAAACAGCTAGGAAGCACAATTTAGCAGTGGGTTGCAGAGAAAAAGAAAAATGCTGGCAGAAAAATCCAATTGAGTGATTAAACAGCTCTTCATTTTCTGGCTTTATTTTTATGCTAACTAATTTGTTCTCTGAAAAGTGTCCACAAAGCCAAGTATCTGATTAACATATTTGTAGGGATGGTTTTTCACCTATTACTAAATTAAACTTGCTTCATTGGAAAGGCAGCAAGATGCATCCTCATTTCAATATCTACTGAAATAATACAGGTTGACACCAGGAAACATTAACGCCACTGCATCCTTGCTGCTTTCTCATGTGGAAGTCTGTTTACTGTGAAAACAAGGTGATATCTAATTAGCACACAGGTAAGGAATTAAGAAAATATTTATTTAAGGGTGAAGATGTTTCTCACAAAATCGTTGCCCCAATGCATCATTGAAATTCAAGCTGGAAAGATGATTTTAATATATCACTTGTACATTTTGTATTGCTCTTCTGGTGACAATGTAGTTTGTTTTTGTCAATTACCATTTTAATAATCGGGTAAAGAAAATTAATTGGATTTTTGAAAGAAAACAATACTGTCAATATACTATTAAAAAAAATTTAAATGGTAAAAGTTATTGTACTTTAAGTAAAAATAAAAGCTAAAATATCAATCCCAGTTTTGGATTACTTTAATGAACAAAAAAAAAAATGCATATAGCAAAGGATAGTTTCAATCTGCCTACCTCTGGGTTATGGGCCCAGCATGCTTCCAGTGCAGTACTCTGCTGCACATGTAAGTGCAAGAGATCCTGAAGCACTCACTCATCATGCGAAAGTACCAATGTGTTTCTTCATTGGTTGCTGGAAGAAACATCTTACAAAAACTCTCCAGATTATTGACTTTTTAAAGTTTTTCTAGGAAACGTTCTAGATGAATGCTTATTAGTCTTTGTCAGTATGTACTTTTTGCAAAGTGTCTCTGTGGCGCAATCGGTTAGTGTGTTCAGCTATTAATCAAAAGGTTGGTGGTTCAATCCCACCCAGGGATGTAATTGACCTTGTGATCAGATTTTGGTGATATTTAAGTAGACAAGTCAAAATTTCGAAAACCCCTGTTATGGTGTAGGGTACCTGGCCTTCTCTGATGTAATCAGAGTTAGATTTGATTCAGTGATTTTATAAAAACAGCTAGGAAGCACAATTTAGCAGTGGGTTGCAGAGAAAAAGAAATATGCTGGCAAAAAAATCCAATTGACTGATTAAACAGCTCTTCATTTTCTGGCTTTATTTTTATGCTAACAAATTTGTTCTCTGAAAAGTGTCCACAAAGCCAAGTATCTGATTAACATCTTTGTAGGGATGGTTTTTCACCTATTACTAAATTAAACTTGCTTCATTGGAAAGGCAGCAAGATGCATCCTCATTTCAATATCTACTGAAATAATACAGGTTGACACCAGGAAACATTAACGCCACTGCATCCTTGCTGCTTTCTCATGTGGAAGTCTGTTTAATGTGAAAACAAGGTGCTATCTAATTAGCACACAGGTAAGGAATTAAGAAAATCTTTATTTAAGGGTGAAGATGTTTCTCACAAAATCGTTGCCCCAATGCATCATTGAAATTCAAGCTGGAAAGATGATTTTAATATATCACTTGTACATTTTGTATTGCTCTTCTGGTGACAATGTAGTTTGCTTTTGTCAATTACCATTTTAATAATCGGGTAAAGAAAATTAATTGGATTTTTGAAAGAAAACAATACTGTCAATATACTATTAAAACAAATTAAAATGGTAAAAGTTATTGTACTTTAAGTAAAAATAAAAGAGCAAAAATATCAATCCCAGTTTTGGATTACTTTAATTAACAAAAAAAAATGCATATAGCAGAGGATAGTTTCAATCTGCCTACCTCTGGGTTATGGACCCAGCATGCTTCCATTACAGTACTCTGCTGCACATGTAAGTGCAAGAGATCCTGAAGCACTCACTTATCATGGGAAAGTACCAATGTGTTTCTTCATTGGTTGATGGAAGAAACATCATACAAAAACTCTCCACATTATTGACTTTTTAAAATGTTTCTAGGAATCGTTCTAGATGAATGCTTATTAGCCTTTGTCAGTATGTACTTTTGCAAAGTGTCGCGGTGGCGCAATCAGTTAGTGTGTAAGGCTATTAACCAAAAGGTTGGTGGTTCAATCCCACCCAGGGACTTAATTGACCTTGTTATCAGATTTTGGTGATCTTTAAGTAGACAAGTCAAAATTTCGAAAACCCCTGTTATGGTGTAGGGTACCTGGCCTTCTCTGATGTAATCAGAGTTAGATTTGATTCAGTGATTTTATAAAAACAGCTAGGAAGCACAATTTAGCAGTGGGTTGCAGAGAAAAAGAAATATGCTGGCAAAAAAATCCAATTGACTGATTAAACAGCTCTTCATTTTCTGGCTTTATTTTTATGCTAACAAATTTGTTCTCTGAAAAGTGTCCACAAAGCCAAGTATCTGATTAACATCTTTGTAGGGATGGTTTTTCACCTATTACTAAATTAAACTTGCTTCATTGGAAAGGCAGCAAGATGCATCCTCATTTCAATATCTACTGAAATAATACAGGTTGACACCAGGAAACATTAACGCCACTGCATCCTTGCTGCTTTCTCATGTGGAAGTCTGTTTAATGTGAAAACAAGGTGATATCTAATTAGCACACAGGTAAGGAATTAAGAAAATCTTTATTTAAGGGTGAAGATGTTTCTCACAAAATCGTTGCCCCAATGCATCATTGAAATTCAAGCTGGAAAGATGATTTTAATATATCACTTGTACATTTTGTATTGCTCTTCTGGTGACAATGTAGTTTGCTTTTGTCAATTACCATTTTAATAATCGGGTAAAGAAAATTAATTGGATTTTTGAAAGAAAACAATACTGTCAATATACTATTAAAACAAATTAAAATGGTAAAAGTTATTGTACTTTAAGTAAAAATAAAAGAGCAAAAATATCAATCCCAGTTTTGGATTACTTTAATTAACAAAAAAAACATGCATATAGCAGAGGATAGTTTCAATCTGCCTACCTCTGGGTTATGGACCCAGCATGCTTCCATTACAGTACTCTGCTGCACATGTAAGTGCAAGAGATCCTGAAGCACTCACTCATCATGGGAAAGTACCAATGTGTTTCTTCATTGGTTGATGGAAGAAACATCATACAAAAACTCTCCACATTATTGACTTTTTAAAATGTTTCTAGGAATCATTCTAGATGAATGCTTATTAGCCTTTGTCAGTATGCACTTTTGCAAAGTGTCGCGGTGGCGCAATCAGTTAGTGTGTAAGGCTATTAACCAAAAGGTTGGTGGTTCAATCCCACCCAGGGACTTAATTGACCTTGTTATCAGATTTTGGTGATCTTTAAGTAGACAAGTCAAAATTTCAAACCCCCTGTTATGGTGTAGGGTACCCGGCCTTCTCTGATGTAATCAGAGTTAGATTTGATTCAGTGATTTTATAAAAACAGCTAGGAAGCACAATTTAGCAGTGGGTTGCAGAGAAAAAGAAAAATGCTGGCAGAAAAATCCAATTGAGTGATTAAACAGCTCTTCATTTTCTGGCTTTATTTTTATGCTAACTAATTTGTTCTCTGAAAAGTGTCCACAAAGCCAAGTATCTGATTAACATATTTGTAGGGATGGTTTTTCACCTATTACTAAATTAAACTTGCTTCATTGGAAAGGCAGCAAGATGCATCCTCATTTCAATATCTACTGAAATAATACAGGTTGACACCAGGAAACATTAACGCCACTGCATCCTTGCTGCTTTCTCATGTGGAAGTCTGTTTAATGTGAAAACAAGGTGATATCTAATTAGCACACAGGTAAGGAATTAAGAAAATCTTTATTTAAGGGTGAAGATGTTTCTCACAAAATCGTTGCCCCAATGCATCATTGAAATTCAAGCTGGAAAGATGATTTTAATATATCACTTGTACATTTTGTATTGCCCTTCTGGTGACAATGTAGTTTGTTTTTGTCAATTACCATTTTAATAATAGGGTAAAGAAAATTAAGTGGATTTTTGAAAGAAAACAATACTGTCAATATACTATTAAAACAAATTAAAATGGTAAAAGTTATTGTACTTTAAGTAAAAATAAAAGCTAAAATATCAATCCCAGTTTTGGATTACTTTAATGAACAACAAAAAAATGCATATAGCAAAGGATAGTTTCAATCTGCCTACCTCTGGGTTATGGACCCAGCATGCTTCCATTGCAGTACTCTGCTGCATATGTAAGTGCAAGAGATCCTGAAGCACTCACTCATCATGCGAAAGTACCAATGTGTTTCTTCATTGGTTGCTGGAAGAAACATCTTACAAACACTCTCCAGATTATTGACTTTTTAAAGTTTTTCTAGGAAACGTTCTAGATGAATGCTTATTAGTCTTTGTCAGTATATACTTTTTGCAAAGTGTCTCTGTGGCGCAATCGGTTAGTGTGTTCAGCTATTAATCAAAAGGTTGGTGGTTCAATCCCACCCAGGGACGTAATTGACCTTGTGATCAGATTTTGGTGATATTTAAGTAGACAAGTCAAAATTGCAAACCCCCTCTTATGGTGTAGGGTACCTGGCCTTCTCTGATGTAATCAGAGTTAGATTTGATTCAGTGATTTTATAAAAAAACAGCTAGGAAGCACAATTTAGCAGTGGGTTGCAGAGAAAAAGAAAAATGCTGGCAGAAAAAATCCAATTGAGTGATTAAACAGCTCTTCATTTTCTGGCTTTATTTTTATGCTAACTAATTTGTTCTCTGAAAAGTGTCCACAAAGCCAAGTATCTGATTAACATCTTTGTAGGGATGGTTTTTCACCTATTACTAAATTAAACTTGCTTCATTGGAAAGGCAGCAAGATGCATCCTCATTTCAATGTCTACGGAAATAATACAGGTTGACACCAGGAAACATTAACGCCACTGCATCTTTGCTGTTTTCTCATGTGGAAGTCTGTTTAATGTGAAAACAAGGTGATATCTAATTAGCACACAGGTAAGGAATTAAGAAAATCTTTATTTAAGGGTGAAGATGTTTCTCACAAAATCGTTGCGCCAATGCATCATTGAAATTCAAGCTGGAAAGATGATTTTAATATATCACTAGTACATTTTGTATTGCTCTTCTGGTGACAATGTAGTTTGTTTTTGTCAATTACCATTTTAATAATCGGGTAAAGAAAATTAAGTGGATTTTTGAAAGAAAACAATACTTTCAATTATAAGGGCACCGTCGTGCCCTTATATTAAGGCTGAATCGAACAAACGGAATTCTCCCATAGGGAACTTCTGAGATGGGGGCATGGTGTTTGAGGGGCTACACCTCAAAACTGATAGGACGTACTGAGCTGAAATTTGGCATGGACGCGTAGAATCGTCACCCGCTGCTGCAGGCCAAATTTCAGGGCAAAATAATAAAAAATGAGGAATTGGGAGTAAGCTAAAGTTCCAACTGTCAGTTTTTTTCTGCCACTCCCTCTGTGGCTTTTTGACAACGTTTTCCTATAGAGTGAATGAAGATTTTTTTGGGAAGGCATAACTCAGGATAGAGGACGAATTAAGACTTGGGGTTTGTTTTACTAGATAGAGTATGCCCCAGTGTAGTGCCTTTTGGGGTTGTGGTTTTTCAGAAAGTTATAGGGTTTTTTTAATTAAGAGAAATATGCCCCATTATAGAGATAGGGCATTTCAATTTGTTGCGCCTGCGCAGTGACCGCCAGCAGGGGGTGTACAGAGAGTAGCTCTGGCAGTTGGGCACGAGGAGACAGAGCGGGAAGGAGTCACGTGGAGCTGCAGGAGGACAGCCAGCGGTTCCCGGCGTGTGAGTTCATTGAGGTCCATGAAGCGGGAGGAGATCGCCGGAGCTGCGTAGCACTGGGTGAGTTCTGTCAGGCAGCCCACCGCTGTGTACCCAGCTTCCACTTCTCCCCCGCGTGTCCGGCCACCCTCCCTTCCCGCCCGCCCGGCCACCCTCCCCTCCCGCCCGCCCGCCCGCCCGCTCGCCCGCTCGCCCGCCCGCTTGCCCGCTGTGTGCCCGGCCGCCCGCCGGACCTTCCCTGGTGGCTGCCTGCGTCTCCTCCCCGCGTCTGTGGTGCGGCTGGCAGTAGGAGGCGTCTCGGGCAGCTGTGTCCGGCCACTCCTCCCTCCTCCTCCTCCCGCTGTGTCCGGCCCTCCCTACCTGCAGTATGCGGTATTTATCAAGGTCTCTATGGTCACCAGTCACCCCCCCTTCCCCCTCTCGCCCTCCCTGCTGTGTGTCCGTCTCCCCCCCCTGCTGTGTGTCCGTCGCCCCCCCCCCTTGCCCTCCCTGCTGTGTGTCCCCCCCTCCTCCCTGCAGTGTGTTCCCCCCCGTGCCCTCCCTGCTGTGTGTCCGGCCACCCTCCCCTCCTCCCGCTGTGTCCGGCCACCCCCCCCCTCCCGCTGTGTCCGGCCACCCCCCCCCTCTCGCTGTGTCCGTCCACCCCCCCCTCCCGCTGTGTCCGGCCACCCCCCCCTCCCGCTGTGACCGGCCACCCCCCACCACTCCCGCTGTGTCTGGCCACCCCCCCCTCCCGCTGTGTCCGGCCACCCTCCCCTCCTCCCGCTGTGTCCGGCCACCCTCCCCTCCTCCTGCTGTGTCCGGCCACCCCCCCTCCCGCTGTGTCCGGCCACCCCCCCTCCCGCTGTGTCCGTCCACCCCCCCCTCCCGCTGTGTCCGGCCACCCTCCCCCTCCCGCTGTGTCCGGCCACCCCCCCCTCCTCCCGCTGTGTCCGGCCACCCCCCCCTCCTCCCGCTGTGTCCGGCCACCCCCCCTCCTCCCGCTGTGTCTGTCCACCCCCCCTCCTCCTCTCTGCTGTGTGTCCGTTCTCCCCCCGCCCTCCCTGCTGTGTGTCCCCCCCCCCCGCCCTCCCTGCAGCGCCTGACACACGCACACGCAGCGCCTGACACACACGCACACACGCAGCACCTGACACACACACACAGACGCAGCACCTGACACTCACACGGACCTGACACACACGCACACACTCACACGCAGCGCCTGACACACACAGACACGCAGCGCCTGACACACACAGACACGCAGCGCCTGACACACACACACTCACGCACCTGACACACACACTCACGCACCTGACACACACACACACACTCACGCACCTGACACACACACACTCACGCACCTGACACACGCACACTCACGCACCTGACACACGCACACGGCACGCAGCACCTGACACACACACACAGCACCTGACACACACACACACACACGCAGCACCTGACACACAGACATGCAGCGCCTGACACACACACACAGACACGCAGCACCTGACACACACACGCAGACACGCAGCACCTGACACACACACACACACACGCAGCACCTGACACACACACGCAGACATGCAGCACCTGACACACACACGCAGACACGCAGCACCTGACACACACACGCAGACACGCAGCACCTGACACAGACACGCAGCACCTGACACACACACACATACGCAGCACCTGACACACACACACACACAGCACCTGACACACACACACGCAGCACCTGACACAGACATGCAGCGCCTGACACACACACGCAGACATGCAGCACCTGACACACACATGCAGCACCTGACAGACACACACACACACACACACACACACATGCAGCACCTGACACACCCACACACACAGACATGCAGCACCTGACACACCCACACACACACGCAGCACCTGACACACATACATACATGTGGCATTTAACGCACACACGCACAGCACCTGACACACAATCATATACACTCAGAGCACCTAACACACACATACACTCGCAGCACCTCACACACACTCGTATACACACGCAGCACCTGCCACTCACACATATATACACATGTAGCACCTGCCACTCCCACATACATGAACAGCACCTAACACACACATATATACATGCAGCACCTGACACACACATACACGTGCAGCACCTGACAGTCACACACATACAGATGCGACACAAACACATACACGCTCAACACCTGACACCCACGTGGCAGCTGACGCATACAAATGCAGCACCTGAGATACACACATATACACGTGCAGCACCTGAGACACACACATACACGTACAGCACCTGACACACACACACATGTATGTACACGCGCGGCTCCAGGCACACACATACGTACGTACACACGCGGAATTTAACACACACACACACATACACGAGCGGCACCTGACACACATGTACGAACACGCGTGGCTCCTGACACACACACACGCGTGGCTCCTGACACACACACACACACATGTACGAACACGCGCGGCTCCTGACACACACACGTATATACGTATACGCACGGCACCTGACACCTACATGTATGTACGTATACGCACGGCTCCTGACACCCACACGCATGTACACGCGCGGCTCCTGGCACACACACACACACACACGTACGTACACGCGCGGCACCTGACACACGCCTGTACGTACACACATGCACAGCACCTGACATACACACATGTAGGTACGCGCCACCTGACACACACACACACACACACGTACGCGTACGACACTTGACACACACACGTACGTACACGCACGGCACTGACACGTATGTACGCGCACGGCACCTGACACTCACGTACATACTAGTGATGAGTGGGTTCGGTTAGTCGGAATCCGAACCCCCCGAACTTCACCCATTTTACACGGGTCCGAGGCAGGTTCGAACCTTCCCGCCTTGCTCGGCTAGCCTGAGCGCGCACGAACGTCATCATCCCGCTGTCGGATTCTCGCGAGATTCGGATGTCTGCATTCGTGGAAAGGGATCCCATGTGTAAACATGGGACCCCTTTCAGTCCGTCTGGTCCGGGTGTTCGGTTTGTTGTTTTGCCAAGTACGTGGATTTAATCTGGAACCTGGATCAGGTGAGTATAATTATCTTTTATTTTCAGGTACCCGTGGATTCTACTTGGAGAAGAGGACCGACTGCTTCATGTCAACATAGGTAAGTATGTGTGTGTCGGCAGGTGGGAAATAAAGTTATACTTTCACGGTGTCTGTGTCCTGTTTTTATTTGGGTATTTTTTCCCCAGTAGAACTACAGGTACCAGCGGGCCCGTTTTTCTCCTGCATGCTGGTACTTGTGGTTCTCCAAGTACCAGCTTGCGGGGGAGGCTTGCTGGGACTTGTAGTACTACTAGAAAAAACAATATTCTTTAACTTTTCTCAAGGCTATCAGCCTCCCATCCGCAGCCCTTGGATGGGGGGGACAGCCTCGGGCTTCACCCCTGGCCCTTAGGTGGCTGGGGGGGGGGACCCCTTGATTGAAGGGGTCCCCACTCCCCCAGGGTACCCCGGCCAGGGGTGACTAGTTGGATATTTAATGCCACGGCCGCAGGGCACTGTATAAAAGTGACCCCCGGCTGTGGCATTATCTGTCCAGCTAGTGGAGCCCGATGCTGGTGTAAAAAATACGGGGGACCCCTACTCTTTTTGTCCCCCGTATTTTTTGCACCAGCACCAGGCGCAGAGCCCGGTGCTGGTTTTAAAAATACGGGGGATCCCCTGTCCGTTTTTCCCCCGGATTTTTAGAACCAGGACCGGCTCGAAGAGCCCGAGGCTGGTTATGCTTTGGAGGGGGGACCCACGCAATTTTTTTTCCGGGTTTTTCACATTCCATTTAAAAAATAAATAATATTTTAAAAAATATATAAATAATACTTGTGCCTCCAAAAAAGACAAACCAAGTACCTAATCCCTTCTAATATAAATAGATATGCTATTACCAAAAAAAAAAAAACTGCAAAAAAAAAAACATGTTTTTAAATTTTTTTTATTAGATTCCGCCAGCAAAGTGTGGCGGATTGAAAATGACGAATTTACTGTTTAAAAGCACTGTTGTCGAATTTACAAACTTCAATTGAATATACTTTTGTCGAATTGCCGCATTTGTACCATTGCAGAAAAGTCGAATTTGTCAAATGTCGAATTTTAAAGTCGAATTTTGAAAGCCTGTAAGAATAGGCTCCGTCCCCTTCTACCCCTGTACCTTGCTCTCTCCTGTCTGTGCTCTCTCCCGTCTGTAGGACTAGGCCCCGCCCCCTTCTTACCCTCCTGTGACTGCTCTCTCCTGACAAGTGGACCAGGCCTGCCCCCTACACGCTGCTGGTGTCTTCATTGTTACTTGGTCTGGAGCTCCGTTGGGGAGAGAACTCACGTGAGCTCATTAAGAATGAGGAACTGGGATGTTTTAATTTTATTGTGAGTAGTGTAGTGTGGTGATGTAGTATGTTGTATGGGGGGTATAGTGTAATTATGAAGTGCAGCATATGGGAGGGCTGTAGCATAGTGATGTAGTGTGGCATATGGGGGGTGGTAGCGCATAGGCGTGCGTACAAGGGGTGCCTGGTGCGCACAGGCACTCCCTAATGTCCAGCACCGCTGCACGCCACGCTTGCTGTAGCACAGTGATCGCTGACTGTGTGATCGGTGGAGCCTAGCCTGCAGCTCATTTCCGTACCTCCCACCACCGCTGCACCCGACCCCCCTCTGCCTGCTGCTAATACTATGCTGAGTGCATTCGTCGGCGGCCTCACTGGGGGGACTGGCGTCACCTTGCAATGTGACGTGGTGATGTCCGCCCATGCTCTCCTCCCGCCCACCTGTGCTTTCCTCCTGCTGCGGTCTCTCAGTCCTAGTGTGCCGCGGCCGCCACACCACTGGCAGTGTTCCTCTAGGAGGGACTGGGAGCTGCTGGCAGACACATTCTGCTGAGACTTACTTGTCAGTGCGGGTTCCGGACGGCAGGCGGCGGGTGGGAGGGCAGACGGGGAGCAGGTGTCACAAGGAGTGTGTGGGTAACTAATTCACAATACTTCCGCTCAACGTGGCACTGCTGGTCCTTCATCTCCCATGTCTCTTCACCAGGTGGCGGGCGGCCCGGAAATTAAGTGATGTGTTGTGCAGCAGTCAGTGTGAAGTGACTGTGAGTAACACTGGTGGTGCTGATGATGCTGCTGCAGAATCTGGAAGCAATTAATTCATAAATATAATGTACTCTATCAGTGTTTCTCTGACGTCCTAGTGGATGCTGGGAACTCCGTAAGGACCATGGGGATTAGCGGCTCCGCAGGATACTGGGCACAAAAGTAAAGCTTTAGGACTACCTGGTGTGCACTGGCTCCTCCCCCTATGACAATCCTCCAAGCCTCAGTTAGATTTTTGTGCCCGGCCGAGAAGGGTGCACACTAGGGGCTCTCCTGAGCTTCTTAGTGAAAGTTTAGTTTTAGGTTTTTTATTTTCAGTGAGACCTGCTGGCAACAGGCTCACTGCATCGAGGGACTAAGGGGAGAAGAAGCGAACTCACCTGCGTGCAGAGTGGATTGGGCTTCTTAGGCTACTGGACACCATTAGCTCCAGAGGGACCGAACACAGGCCCAGCCTCGGAGCTCGGTCCCAGAGCCGCGCCGCCGGCCCCCTTACAGAGCCAGAAGCAAGAAGAGGTCCGGAAAATCGGCGGCAGAAGACATCCTGTCTTCACCAAGGTAGCGCACAGCACTGCAGCTGTGCGCCATTGCTCCTCAGCACACTTCACACTTCGGTCACTGAGGGTGCAGGGCGCTAGGGGGGGGCACCCTGAGCAGCAATAGAAACACCTTGGCTGGCGAAAATACATCACATATAGCCCCCAGGGCTATATGGATGAATTTTAACCCCTGGCAGATTCCACAGAAAAACGGGAGAAAAGGCCGCCGAGAAGGGGGCGGAGCCTATCTCCTCAGCACACTGGCGCCATTTTCTCTCACAGCTCCGTTGGAGGGAAACTCCCTGGCTCTCCCCTGCAGTTACTACACTACAGAAAGGGGTTAAAAAAGAGAGGGGGGCACTAATTAGGCGTAGTATAACAATACAGCAGCTATAAGGGGAAAAACACTTATATAAGGTTATCCCTGTATATATATATATATATATATAGCGCTCTGGTGTGTGCTGGCATACTCTCCCTCTGTCTCCCCAAAGGGCTAGTGGGGTCCTGTCCTCTATCAGAGCATTCCCTGTGTGTGTGTGTGTCGGTACGATTGTGTCGACATGTATGAGGAGGAAAATGGTGTGGAGGCGGAGCAATTGCCTGTAATGGAGTTGTCACCCCCTAGGGAGTCGACACCTGAGTGGCTGAGCTTATGGAAGGAATTACGTGACAGTGTCAGCTCTTTACAAAAGATTGATGACATGAGACAGCCGGCTACTCAGCCTGTGCCTGTCCAGGTGTCTCAAAAGCCATCAGGGGCTCTAAAACGCCCGTTACCGCAGATGGCAGATACAGACGCCGACACGGATACTGATTCCAGTGTCGACGATTAAGAGACGAATGTGACTTCCAGTAGGGCCACACGTTACATGATTGAGGCTATGGAAAATGTTTTTACACATTTCTGATAATACCAGTACCACTAAAAAGGGTATTATGTTGGGTGAGAAAAAACTGCCTGTAGTTTTTCCTGCATCTGAGGAATTAAATGAAGTGTGTGATGATGCGTGGGTTTCCCCCGATAAAAACTGTTAATTCCTAAAAAGTTATTAGCATCATACCCCTTCCCGCCAGAGGATAGGGCACATTGGGAAACACCCCCTAGGGTGAATAAAGCGCTCACACGCTTGTCTAAACAGGTGGCACTACCGTCCCCGGATACGGCCGCCCTTAAGGAACCTGCTGACAGAAAGCAGTAAAATATCCTAAAATGTATATACACTCACACGGGTGTGATACTGCGACCAGCAATCGCCTCAGCCTGGATGTGCAGTGCTGGGATGGCTTGGTCGGATTCCCTGACTGACAATATTGATACCCTAGATAGGGACAGTATATTACTGACTATAGAGCATTTAAAAGATGCTTTCTATATATGCGTGATGCACAGAGGGATATTTGCCGACTGGCATCAAGAGTAAGTGCGCTGTCCATTTCTGCCAGAAGAGGGTTATGGACAAGACAGTGGTCAGGTGATGCTGATTCCAAAAGGCATATGGAAGTATCGCCTTATAAAAGGGAGGAGTTATTTGGGGTAGGTCTAACAGACCTGGTGGCCACGGCAACGGCTGGGAAATCCACATTTTTACCCCAGGTAGCCTCTCAACATAAGAAGACGCCGTATTATCAGGCGCAGTCCTTTGGGCCCCATAAGGGCAAGCGGGCAAAAGGCTCCTCATTTCTGCCCCGTGGCAGAGGGAGAGGAAAAAGGCTGCAGCAAACAGCCAGTTCCCAGGAACAGAAACGGTGGGGGCCCGTCTCATAAATTTCAGCGTGCAGTGGGCTCACTCACAGGTGGACCCCTGGATCCTTCAGGTGGTATCTCAGGGGTACAAATTGGAATTCGAGACGTCTCCCCTTCGCCGTTTTCCTAAAGTCTGCTTTACCGACGTCTCCCTCCGACAGGGAGGCGGTATGGGAAGCCATTCACAAGCTGTATTCCCAGCAGGTGATAATCAAGGTACCCCTCCTACAACAGGGAAAGGGGTATTATTCCACGCTGTTTGTGGTACCGAAGCCGGACGGCTCGGTGAGACCTAATTTAAATCTGAAATCCTTGAACACTTACATACAAAGGTTCAAATTCAAGATGGAGTCACTCAGAGCGGTGATGGCAAACCGGGAAGAAGGGGATTATATGGTGTCTCTGGACATCAAGGATGCTTATCTCCATGTCCCAAATTACCCTTCTCACCAAGGGTACCTCAGGTTTGTGGTACAGAACTGTCACTATCAGTTTCAGACGCTGCCGTTTGGTTTGTCCACGGCACCCCGGGTCTTTACCAAAGTAATGGCCGAAATGATGATACTCCTTCGAAGGAAGGGAGTTTTAATTATCCCTTACTTGGACGATCTCCGGATAAGGGCAAGATCCAGGGAACAGTTGGTAGTCGGGGTAGCACTATCTCAAGTAGTGTTGCGGCAGCACGGTTGGATTCTTAATATTCCAAAATCGCAGCTGATTCCGACGACACGTCTTCTATTCCTAAGGATGATCCTGGACACAGTCCAGAAAATAAGAATTTACTTACCGATAATTCTATTTCTCATAGTCCGTAGTGGATGCTGGGGACTCCGAAAGGACCATGGGGAATAGCGGCTCCGCAGGAGACTGGGCACAAAGTAAAAGCTTTAGGACTAGCTGGTGTGCACTGGCTCCTCCCCCTATGACCCTCCTCCAAGCCTCAGTTAGGATACTGTGCCCGGACGAGCGTACACAATAAGGAAGGATTTTGAATCCCGGGTAAGACTCATACCAGCCACACCAATCACACCGTACAACTTGTGATCTGAACCCAGTTAACAGCATGATAACAGAAGGAGCCTCTGAAAAGATGGCTCACAACAACAATAACCCGATTTTTGTAACAATAACTATGTACAAGTAATGCAGACAATCCGCACTTGGGATGGGCGCCCAGCATCCACTATGGACTATGAGAAATAGAATTATCGGTAAGTAAATTCTTATTTTCTCTAACGTCCTAGTGGATGCTGGGGACTCCGAAAGGACCATGGGGATTATACCAAAGCTCCCAACCGGGTGGGAGAGTGCGGATGACTCTGCAGCACCGAATGAGAGAACTCCAGGTCCTCCTCAGCCAGGGTATCAAATTTGTAGAATTTAGCAAACATGTTTTCCCCTGACCAAGTAGCTGCTCGGCAAAGTTGTAAAGCCGAGACCCCTCGGGCAGCCGCCCAAGATGAGCCCACTTTCCGTGTGGAATGGGCTTTTACAGATTTTGGCTGTGGCAGGCCTGCCACAGAATGTGCAAGCTGAATTGTACTACAAATCCAACGAGCAATCGTCTGCTTAGAAGCAGGAGCACCCAGCTTGCTGGGTGCATACAGGATAAACAGCGAATCAGATTTTCTGACTCCAGCCGTCCTGGAAACATATATTTTCAGGGCCCTGACTACGTCCAGCAACTTGGAATCCTCCAAGTCCCTAGTAGCCGCAGGCACCACATATGAAAAATTAGGTAAGGGCTTTTATAGGATAAAGCCGCCAATTCTGAGACGCGATGTACAGAGAGCCAACGTAAAAAATAACAATGTTTATTAATAAAACATATAAAAAGATTAATTGTCAAATAACCGGTGAAAAATATATATAAATATATATAAGAACATTCTACCTTTGAGAAAGTCACGTGAACGTGACGAAACGCGTCAGGACCCGCCCCTATCCACACTCAGCTCAGGTGAAATCTTCCAGGTGTTCCTTGGTCCCCGCTGCACCCTCCTTCTACAGCATCCGACATCAGCGGCTTCAGCGCACACGCCGCCACGACCGGGTTGTGAGAGAGACGGTCCATTCCTTTCCGCTGCACAGCGTATATGGGCATTGCAGGACATTGAAGCCGAGGACGCTCGGCTCTTACCAGCCCATTTTGGAAAGGTATTGAATATCAATTTCAACTGAGGGACTTTTTTATTCATTAGGATCCTACCAACACACCTGGTATTTATCAACTATCTAACAAGTGAATCACGGAACTTTTCACCCCAATAAGCTGAGTCATTACAATATACCACTAGTTCACGTCTAGTGACTGTTCTTATATATATTTGTATATATTTTTCACCGGTTATTTGACAATTAATCTTTTTATATGTTTTATTAATAAACATTGTTATTTTTTACGTTGGCTCTCTGTACATCATGTTTCGTTCCTGATATTCAGCGCAGCCGTTTGTTCTTTTTCTATGCTATCACCACAATACTACACATAGTATTCCGGCAAGCGCAGACTATCAGGAACATAAAATTGTGATTATTTAATTCTATGAAACACGTATTGGTTTTCACTTTTTATTTTGATGATTAGGCGCTCGTTTGTTGCAGTTTTTTGTTTTGGTCAATTCTGAGACACGCCTGGCTGAAGCCAGGGCTAACAGCATTACCACTTTCCATGTGAGATATTTTAAGTCCACAGTGGTGAGTGGTTCAAACCAATGTGATTTTTAGGAATCCCAAAACTACATTGAGATCCCAAGGTGCCACTGGAGGCACAAAAGGAGGCTGTATATGCAGTACTCCCTTGACAAACGTCTGAACTTCAGGAACAGAAGCCAGTTCTTTTTGGAAGAATATTGACAGGGCCGAAATTTGAACCTTAATGGACCCTAATTTGAGGCCCATAGACAGTCCTGTTTGCAGGAAATGCAGGAAACGACCCAGTTGAAATTCCTCTGTAGGGGCCTTCCTGGCCTCGCACCACGCAACATATTTACGCCAAATACGGTGATAATGTTGTATGGTTACATCCTTCCTGGCTTTGATCAGGGTAGGGATGACTTCATCCGGAATGCCTTTTTCCTTCAGGATCCGGCGTTCAACCGCCATGCCGTCAAACGCAGCCGCGGTAAGTCTTGGAACAGACATGGTCCCTGCTGGAGCAGGTCCTTTCTTAGAGGTAGAGGCCACGGGTCTTCCGTGAGCATCTCTTGAATTTCCGGGTACCAAGTCCTTCTTGGCCAATCCGGAGCCACGAGTATAGTCTTTACTCCTCTCCTTCTTATGATTCTCAGTACTTTTGGTATGAGAGGAAGAGGAGGGAACACATACACTGACTGGTACACCCACGGTGTTACCAGAGAGTCCACAGCTATTGCCTGAGGGTCCCTTGACCTGGCGCAATATCTGTCCAGCTTTTTGTTGAGGCGGGACGCCATCATGTCCACCCTTTGGTTTTTCCCAACGGTTCACAATCATGTGGAAGACTTCTGGGTGAAGTCCCCACTCCCCCGGGTGAAGATCGTGTCTGCTGAGGAAGTCTGCTTCCCAGTTGTCCACTCCCGGAATGAACACTGCTGACAGTGCTATCACATGATTCTCTGCCCAGCGAAGAATCCTTGCCACTTCCATCATTGCCCTCCTGCTTCTTGTGCCGCCCTGTCTGTTTACGTGGGCGACTGCCGTGATGTTGTCCGACTGGATCAACACCGGCTGACCCTGAAGCAGAGGTCTTGCCTGACTTAGGGCATTGTAAATGGCCCTTAGTTCCAGGATATTTATGTGAAGTGACGTTTCCATGCTTGACCACAAGCCCAGGAAATTTCTTCCCTGTGTGACTGCTCCCCAGCCTCTCAGGCTGGCATCCGTGGTCACCAGGACCCAATCCTGAATGCCGAATCTGCGGCCCTCTAGGAGATGAGCACTCTGTAACCACCACAGGAGAGACATCCTTGTCCTTGGAGACAGGGTTATCCGCTGATGCATTTGAAGATGCGATCCGGACCATTTGTCCAGCAGATCCCACTGAAAAGTTCTTGCATGGAATCTGCCGAATGGAATCGCTTTGTAAGAAGCCACCATCTTTCCCAGGACCATTGTGCATTGTACTGACACTTGGCCTGGTCTTAGGAGGTTCCTGACTATGTCGGATAACTCCTTGGCTTTCTCCTCCGGGAGAAACACCTTTTTCTGTACTGTGTCCAGAATCATCCCTAGGAACAGCAGACGTGTCGTCGGAATCAGCTGCGATTTTGGAATATTTAGAATCCATCCGTGCTGTCGTAGTACTACTTGAGATAGTGCTACTCCGACCTCTAACTGTTCTCTGGACCTTGCCTGCTTACTTTGTGCCTTCCAATGCACAATGCAAACTACAGGTAGTGCTGCAGGGCCCACACCCTTTTACTTGCCGTACAGAGCAGCTCTGGAGCTGTTACAGTGCCCAGCTGCTGCAAGAAATCAGCTTGAATGCTTCAGGGGCTGGGGCATAGCCAACATGAGCCCCACACCGAAGGAGGGTGGAGGTGTTTAATGCGAACTAGGGGTCATCCAAGCGCCGCAAAAGGCCGCCATGCCCTACACGCCTCTTTTCTCTTTTCATATGCAGACGAGGGTTGAAGCCAACTTTGACCCACTGCTTGGATGACATCACCGTATGCAAATCCATCTGCTGCAGGCCTTCCCCCAGGAATGCTTGCACTAGTTGTTGCATTTGGTTTGTTGTTTGACCCACTGCTTGGATGACATCACCGTATGCAAATCCATCTGCTGCAGGCCTTCCCCCAGGAATGCTTGCACTAGTTGTTGCATTTGGTTTGTTGTTTGGGGGTGCTTCATTATTAGGCAGCCTTCTGCCCTCCCATGTTCATCTGAAAATTTGTGTTCTCCCTGCAGTTGTTGTCCCCAGATGAGAGTTCCCTTGTGCTGCCTCAGTTGAATCTCCTTTACTTGACAGAGATGTGCCTGAGCAGCGGCCCTCCCCAGCCCTATCCCAAATCATACTTATTTTGCATAGGAGATACCATGGTCATGAAGATTGTTCTCCCAGGGTGAGGTTCATTCATTGCATTCTGGGTATGCTGACCCCTGTGATTTCCCCAAATGTGGGAAACTCGACTGCATTATTTGTGGTAGTGGGGGACTGTGTTTGTGCTTTCCTCTGGTCAGCTCTGGTAAAAGTCAGATTTATTTGTCTCAGATCTTCCTCTAGCCTTGTTCTTCTTTCGAGAGTTCCCTTGTGCTGCCTCAGTTGGATCTCCTTCACTTGACAGGGGGGTACCCGAGCAGCGACCCTCCCCAGCTCTAGCCCAACTTCTACTTACCTGGCAGGTGAGATACTATGATCATGTAGGTGCTTCTCCCAGGGCAAGGCTCACCCATTGCACTCTGGGTGTGCTGCTCCTGCGATTTCCCCAAATGTGGGAAACTTGACTGCATAATTTGTGTTTCCCCTGGTCGGCTCTCATATAATTCAGATCTCTTTGTCTCAGGTCTCTCTCCATCCTAGTTTGCTGTCTGTTTCAACTTCTCTTTTCTTGAGCCGCTCCCTTCTATGCCCTTGCGCACTATCCTGACTTCTCCCGTCTGCTTACTTTGTGCCTTCCAATGCACAATGCAAACTACAGGTAGTGCTGCAGGGCCCACACCCTTTTACTTGCCGTTCAGAGCAGCTCTGGAGCTGTTACAGTGCCCAGCTGCTGCAAGAAATCAGCTTGAATGCTTCAGGGGCTGGGGCAGAGCCAACATGAGCCCCACACCAAAGGAGGGTGGAGGTGTTTAATGCGAACTAGGGGTCATCCAAGCGCCGCAAAAGGCCGCCATGCCCTGCACGCCCCTTTTCTCTTTTCATATGCAGACGAGGGTTGAAGCCAACTTTGACCCACTGCTTGGATGACATCACCATATGCAAATCCATCTGCTGCAGGCCTTCCCCCAGGAATGCTTGTACTAGTTGTTGCATTTGGTTTGTTGTTTGGGGGTGCTTCAGTATTAGGCAGCCTTCTGCCCTCCCATGTTTATCTGGAAATATGTGTTCTCCCTGCAGTTGTTGTCCCCAGATGAGAGTTCCCTTGTGCTGCCTCAGTTGAATCTCCTTTACTTGACAGAGATGTGCCTGAGCAGCGGCCCTCCCCAGCCCTATACAAAATCATACTTATTTTGCATAGGCGATACCATGGTCATGAAGATTGTTCTCCCAGGGTGAGGTTCATTCATTGCATTCTGGGTATGCTGACCCCTGTGATTTCCCCAAATGTGGGAAACTCGACTGCATTATTTGTGGTAGTGGGGGACTGTGTTTGTGCTTTCCTCTGGACAGCTCTGGTAAAAGTCAGATTTATTTGTCTCAGATCTTCCTCTAGCCTTGTTCTTCTTTCGAGAGTTCCCTTGTGCTGCCTCAGTTGGATCTCTTTCACTTGACAGGGGGGTGCCAGAGCAGCGACCCTCCTCAGCTCTAGCCCAACTCCTACTTACCTGCCAGGTGAGATACTTTGATCATGAAGGTGCTTCTCCCAGGGCAAGGCTCACCCATTGCACTCTGGGTGTGGTGCCCCTGCGATTTCCTCAAATGTGGGAAGCTTGACTGCATAATTTGTGTTTCCCCTGGTCAGCTCTCGTATAATTCAGATCTCTTTGTCTCAGGTCTCTCTCCAGCCTAGTTTGCTGTCTGTTTCCACTTCTTTTTTCATGAGCCCCTCCCTTTTATACCTTTGTGCACTATCCTGACTTCTCCTCCTGTCTGCTTACTTTGTGCCTTCCAATGCACAATGCAAACTACAGGTAGTGCTGCAGGGCCCACACCCTTTTACTTGCCGTACAGAGCAGCTCTGGAGCTGTTACAGTGCCCAGCTGCTGCAAGAAATCAGCTTGAATGCTTCAGGGGCTGGGGCATAGCCAACATGAGCCCCACACCGAAGGAGGGTGGAGGTGTTTAATGTGAACTAGGGGTCATCCAAGCGCCGCAAAAGGCCGCCATGCCCTGCACGCCCCTTTTCTCTTTTCATATGCAGACGAGGGTTGAAGCCAACTTTGACCCACTGCTTGGATGACATCACCGTATGCAAATCCATCTGCTGCAGGCCTTCCCCCAGGAATGCTTGCACTAGTTGTTGCATTTGGTTTGTTGTTTGGGGGTGCTTCAGTATTAAGCAGCCTTCTGCCCTCCCATGTTCATCTGAAAATATGTGTTCTCCCTGCAGTTGTTGTCCCCAGATGAGAGTTCCCTTGTGCTGCCTCAGTTGAATCTCCTTTACTTGACAGAGATGTGCCTGAGCAGCGGCCCTCCCCAGCCCTATCCCAAATCATACTTATTTTGCATAGGAGATACCATGGTCATGAAGATTGTTCTCCCAGGGTGAGGTTCATTCATTGTATTCTGGGTATGCTGACCCCTGTGATTTCCCCAAATGTGGGAAACTCGACTGCATTATTTGTGGTAGTGGGGGACTGTGTTTGTGCTTTCCTCTGGTCAGCTCTGGTAAAAGTCAGATTTATTTGTCTCAGATCTTCCTCTAGCCTTGTTCTTCTTTCGAGAGTTCCCTTGTGCTGCCTCAGTTGGATCTCTTTCACTTGACAGGGGGGTGCCCGAGCAGCGACCCTCCCCAGCTCTAGCCCAACTCCTACTTACCTGCCAGGTGAGATACTATGATCATGAAGGTGCTTCTCCCAGGGCAAGGCTCACCCATTGCACTCTGATTTCCCCAAATGTGGGAAACTTGACTGCATAATTTGTGTTTCCCCTGGTCGGCTCTCGTATAATTCAGATCTCTTTGTCTCAGGTCTCTCTCCAGCCTAGTTTGCTGTCTGTTTCCACTTCTCTTTTCTTGAGCCGCTGCCTTCTATGCCCTTGTGCACTCTCCTGACTTCTCCTGTCTGCTTACTTTGTGCCTTCCAACGCACAATGCAAACTACAGGTAGTGCTGCAGGGCCCACACCCTTTTACTTGCCTTTCAGAGCAGCTCTGGAGCTGTTACAGTGCCCAGCTGCTGCAAGAAATCAGCTTGAATGCTTCAGGGGCTGGGGCATAGCCAACATGAGCCCCACACCGACGGAGGGTGGAGGTGTTTAATGCGAACTAAGGGTCATCCAAGCGCCGCAAAAGGCCGCCATGCCCTGCATACCCCTTTTCTCTTTTCATATGCAGATGAGGGTTCCAGCCAACTTTGGCCCACTGCTTGGATGACATCACCGTATGCAAATCCGTCTTCTGCAGACCTTTTCCCAGGAATGCTTGTACTAGTTGTTGCATTTGGTTTGTTGTTTGGGGGTGCTTCAGTATTAGGCAGCCTTCTGCTCTCCCATGTTCATCTGAAAATATGTGTTCTCCCTGCAGTTGTTGTCCCCAGATGAGAGTTCCCTTGTGCTGCCTCAGTTGAATCTCCTTTACTTGACAGAGATGTGCCTGAGCAGCGGCCCTCCCCAGCCCTATCCCAAATCATACTTATTTTGCATAGGAGATACCATTGTCATGAAGATTGTTCTCCCAGGGTGAGGTTCATTCATTGCATTCTGGGTATGCTGACCCCTGTGATTTCCCCAAATGTGGGAAACTCGACTGCATTATTTGTGGTAGTGGGGGACTGTGTTTGTGCTTTCCTCTGGTCAGCTCTGGTAAAAGTCAGATTTCTTTGTCTCAGATCTTCCTCTAGCCTTGTTCTTTTTTCGAGAGTTTCCTTGTGCTGCCTCAGTTGGAGCTCCTTCACTTGACAGGGGGGTGCCCGAACAGCGACCCTCCCCAGCTCTAGCCCAACTCCTACTTACCTGCCAGGTGAGATACTATGATCAGGAAGGTGCTTCTCCCAGGGCAAGGCTCACCCAATGCACTCTGGGTGTGCTGCTCCTACGATTTCCCCAAATGTGGGACACTTGATTACATAATTTGTGTTTCCTCTGGTCGGCTCTCGTATAATTCAGATCTCTTTGTCTCAGGTCTCTCTCCAGCCTAGTTTGCTGTCTGTTTCCACTTCTCTTTTCTTGAGCCGCTCCCTTCTATGCCCTTGTGCACTATCCTGACTTCTCCCGTCTGCTTACTTTGTGCCTTCCAAAGCACAATGCAAACTACAGGTAGTGCTGCAGGGCCCACACCCTTTTACTTGCTTTACAGAGCAGCTCTGGAGCTGTTACAGTGCCCAGCTGCTGCAAGAAATCAGCTTGAATGCTTCAGGGGCTGGGGCATAGCCAACATGAGCCCCACACCGAAGGAAGGTGGAGGTGTTTAATGCGAACTAGGGGTCATCCAAGCGCCGCAAAAGGCCGCCATGCCCTGCACACCCCATTTTTATTTTCATATGCAGACGAGGGTTGAAGCCAACTTTGACCCACTGCTTGGATGACATCACCATATGCAAATCCATCTGCTGCAGGCCTTCCCCCAGGAATGCTTGCACTAGTAGTTGCATTTGGTTTGTTGTTTGGGGGTGCTTCAGTATTAGGCAGCCTTCTGCCCTCCCATGTTCATCTGAAAATATGTGTTCTCCCTGCAGTTGTTGTCCCCAGATGAGAGTTCCCTTGTGTTGCCTCAGTTGAATCTCCTTTACTTGACAGAGATGTGCCTGAGCAGCGGCCCTCCCCAGCCCTATCCCAAATCATACTTATTTTGCATAGGAGATACCATGGTCATGAAGATTGTTCTCCCAGGGTGAGGTTCATTCATTGCACTCTGGGTATGCTGACCCCTGTGATTTCCCCAAATGTGGGAAACTCGACTGCATTATTTGTGGTAGTGGGGGACTGTGTTTGTGCTTTCCTCTGGTCAGCTCTGGTAAAAGTCAGATTTCTTTGTCTCAGATCTTCCTCTAGCCTTGTTCTTCTTTCGAGAGTTCCCTTGTGCTGCCTCAGTTGGATCTCCTTCACTTGACAGGGGGTGCCCGAGCAGCAATCCTCCACAGCTCTAGCCCAACTCCTACTTACCTGCCAGGTGAGATACTATGATCTTCACTGTTAGGGCAATCAGGATGTGGAATTCCCTGCCAGGGAAGGTGGTAATGGCGGACTCTGTAATTGGATTTAAAAAAGGAATGGATACATTTCTGAATGAAAAAGCTATCCAAGGTTATAATACTTAAAATATCAACATGGTTAATCCGGGGGTAACATGAGTTATAGTAGTTAACTAGTCATAAAACATTATTCAGCAAGTATGTAGAATCATCACAACTTAAAACAGGTTGAACACGATGGGCAATTTGCCTCTATTCAACCTCAAAAACTATGTTACTATATGTTACTATATTACTATGTTACTGTAGTATACAGAACACCACAATGTAATGAGCAGTGATAGTGAGCACTGATGAGGATACTAGAACTGACACTGAGCAGCAAGATGCAGCACTGGACTATTAGTAATGTACTGTAGTATGCTGAGCACCACAATGCAGCACAAGACAATGAGCAGTGATACTGAGCACTGATGAGGATACTACTGAGAACTGACACTGAGCAGGAGAGACACACTACTAGTATTACTGAGCAGCAATAAGTAACCACTGATACTGAGCACTGATATTGAGATTTCCACTGAGAGAACATAGCCACGTCCTCTCCGCTCTCTCTTCAATGCACGAGTAAAAATGGCGGCAACGCGCAGCTCTTTATATGGAATCCGAATCTCGCGAGAATCCGACAGCGGGATGATGACATTTTCCCTTGTTCAGGTTTTCCGAGTCAGGCGGGAACAACCGAGCCTGCCTCGGACCAGTGTAAACCACGTGGAGTTCGTCGGGAATTCGGTTCTCGGAGAACCGAACCCGCTCCTCTCTACCTTATACCCATCAATTTTTTTATTTTCAATCTAAGCCCCTGCAGTTTTCTGTAAGCATCTGCTTCGCTATGATGATCAACAAGTCACAAGGGCAAACACTCAGGGCTTGAGGCGTAGATCTTAGGACCAGCTGCTACAAGCATGGCAGAGGTGTCACTATCACTGGTGACACCCAGAGAGGTGGCGAGGGAGATTGTAATGCAGTGCGTGCAGATAAGCAGTGCAATGGTAAAAAGGAGGCATGGTTTCATAGGTAGGGGCGTGGCCTGGTGGCCTGAATCTACATTTTGTTGCTCCGGGTGTCCCGGGGGTTGGGGGCTGCACCCGGGGACTAGTGTGTGTGCGGTGCTGGCTCCTGCACAGTGACAGTGCATGGCCACCGAGCATGACGCCTCCATTCTTGACCATGCTGTAATTGCAGTCGCACTGCAGTTCAGCGTGATCATATAAAATGGTGTAGCCTCCTGCTGGTGCAGACTGTATGTGCGCGCAGGAAGCCGCCACCATTTTTGTGATCACAGCGGCTGAATGTGATGTCATACAGCCGCTGTGACCACGCCCCCTGTGTCTCCTCCGTTGCAGACCCCATTTTGAAGCCTTGCCCCCGCACCGCTCCATCCCTGACTTGGAAATGGAGTGTTGCTGACCCCCCTCTCCCCCCCCCCCCGCCCCGATTGACAGGCAGAGGCGATCGCATTCTCTGCGGGGTGCCGCAGAAAATGCAGGCACATGCGTATGCTCTTAGCAATTTTTGCAGTTGGATCGCTTATTGTGATTGCAATCCAACCTGAATCAGGCCCTATTACCTATCACAATGCGCTGCGGGCAGTACAAAATTGGGTTAATATAGGAGTAAAACTCCCAGACCTGTGCTCCTTAACTGTACCTGGTGGCTAGTGGAGCGGCTGCCCAGTAATCAGTGTCCACGCCAGTGCGCACACGGTCCACCCCCTACGGCCACGCTCCCCTTCATCAGCGGCCTCGTGATCCGGAAGGGCGGTGTGTGTGTGACTGACCTTAGGAAGAAACTGGAGCCTCCGCTGCAGTGACCCAGCAACCAGGGCACGGGAGTATACAGCGCCGCTGGGAGTGATGAAGCTGCAGTAAAGATGTCTATTAGACCTAGCCTGCTGCAGCCCTTGTAGATTCTCATAAAACAAGTTCTTCTTTTCTTGTCAAAATTAATAGCTAAGAATAGGCTGCTTGAGGCAGGCCCCTGTTAAGAGGCCTGCTACTGAAGGCACCAACTACAAACTGAGCTCCCTGTTCATGGAAGCGGGGTTATAGAGGAGAATGCACTGAGCATCTTGGGAACAGTCAAAAGCTTTGAGCCGGTTGGTGCCTCAGATCAAGATCCTACTCTACACCCCAATGTGAATACTTGTGGAGTCCAGTGTACCCCACAGAAGAAATTAATGTGTCACACCCATTGGCAGCAACCTTAGAATAGCTGCTGACGGGCACAATTGAGAAAGGAAGGGGGGGGGGGACATTTGAATCCAGCACATAGATGCAATTCAAATATGTAATTTGTACCTTCCTATTTTAAAATATAATGGATGAACCTCACCCTGTGAGAACAATCTTCATGATCAAGAGATCTCATATGCAAAATAAGTAAGAGTTGGGATAGGGCTGGGGAGGGTGGCTGCTCGGGCAGCCCCTCCCCCGTCAAGTTAAGGAGATTCAACTGAGGACGCACAAGGGAACTCTCGTCTGGGGACAACAACTGCAGGGAGACCACATCTGTTCAGATGAACATGGGAGGGTGGAAGGCTGCCTAATATTGAAGCACCATCAAATATCAAACCATATGCAACAACTAGTACAAGCATTCCAGGGGGAAGGTCTGCAGAAGACGGATTTGCATACGGTGATGTCATCCAAGCAGTGGACCAAAGTTGGCTGGAACCCTCATCTGCATATGAAAAGAGAAAAGGGGCATGCAGGGCATGGCGGCCTTTTGCGGTGCTTGGATGACCCCTAGTTCGCATTAAACACCCCCACCCTCCTTTGGTGTGGGGCTCATGTTGGCCATGCCCCATCCCCTGAAGCATTCAAGCTGATTTCTTGCAGCAGCTGGGCACTGTAACAGCTCCAGAGCTGTTCTGTAAGGCAAGTAAAAGGGTGTGGGCCCTGCAGCACCACCTGTAGTTCGCATTGTGCGTTGGAAGGCACAAAGTAAGCAGACGGGAGGAGAAGTCAGGATAGTGCGCAAGGGCATCCTTTTCTCTTAGTCCGTAGAGGATGCTGGGGTCACATTAAGAACCATGGGGTATAGACGGGATCCGCAAGAGACATGGGCACTTTAAGACTTTCAAAGGGTGTGAACTGGCTCCTCCCTCTATGCCCCTCCTCCAGACTCCAGTTATAGGAACTGAGCCCAGGGAGACGGACATTTCGAGGAAAGGATTTATTGTTAAACTAAGGTGAGCATCTTACCAGCTCACACCTTAAGCATGCCGCAGAACGTGGCATTCAACAGAACACAAGCCAACGGCATGAACAATTGCAGCAAAAAGCTGACCAGAACCATAACACAACATGTGTATAACCACAAGTAATAACTGCAGACACAGTATGGACTGGGACGGGTGCCCAGCATCCTCTACGGACTAAGAGAAAAGGATTTACCGGTAGGTATTAAAATCCTATTTTCTCATACGACCTAGAGGATGCTGGGGTCACATTAAGAACCATGGGGTTATACCAAAGCTCTTGAACGGGTGGGAGAGTGCGTACGACTCTGCAGCACCGAATGACCCAACTTGAGGTTATCATCAGCCAAGGTATCAAACTTGTAAAACTTAGCAAAAGTGTTTACTAAATAGCTGCTCGGCAAAATTGCAATGCCGAGACTCCCCGACCAGCTGCCCAGGATGAACCCACCTTTCTAGTAGAATGGGTCTTCACCTATTTCAGTAACGGCAATCCTGCCGTGGAATGAGCATGCTGAATCTTACCACAGATCCAGCGCATAATGGTCTACATGGAAGCAGGACACCCAATCCTGTTGGGAGCATACAGGACAAACAGAGCCTCTGTTTTCCTAATCTGAACCGTTCTGGTGACATAAATTTTCAAAGTTCTGACCACAGCCAGAGACTTTGACTCAACGAAGGTGTCAGTGGCCAAAGGCACCATGTGGAAAGATGAACCACCTTCGGCAGAAATTGTTGACGTGTCCTCAATTCTGCTCTATCTTCATGAAAGATCAAATAAAGGCTCTTGTGATACTGCATGGTTTGTACTGTTTTCCATGTGCTCCCAGATCTTTCAAGCAAGTAGCATGGTCAAGAAAGTTCTGTTTGAAAAGTAACAACATTTACTGTCATTGTTATAGAATTTGGGAGAAAAAACAAGAAGAAATCTGCACTGTTGACGCACTGGACAGAATGAATGAATCATAAAATATAACCTTTATTAAGTATGTATTAAAATTGGATAAATATTAATATTATTATCCCAAACTGCAGTGAAACATAAAGGTTAAAATCACAGAACTAACATACATGTGCATAAGAAGAATAAAGAGATGTGAAAAAAAGGTTTAAAAAGCGTGTCCATGTGTGATTATTTTTGAAGGCACAACCCTGGCGGGGTTGTTTATATAGATATATATGTTGCTAATAATCACTTTCTAGCGTAATGTTATTAAATAGCTGTTAGTATCTATGTCGTCAGGTACCACTGGGTCGTATCCTATATACTCCCTTCACTCAATAGGGGTTACCTCCCGGGAAGCCATCCCCATTGGCGAATTTGTGGGGGTGATTGAGTATAACCGGTAAGCTAACCTCCAATTTGTGGGGTGCTTAGGTAGATGGGGATCACTTATTTCTCTGTGTCCCCTAAGACTATATTCCTAAATTCAATACCATAGGGGGATAGCTTTCTATATCGGATAAGGAATCACTTGATAGGGAAATCTCTATGCATCATGGAAAGATCATATTTATTAATATCCAAACTAAAAAAATGATGAATACCTTTAATTTAGCTGTTTAGATATAGTTAATTGGCGAGATATACCAACAGGTGCGGTTGCCTTAAGGAATATGGCAATTCCAATATAAATAGCAGCCCTCCTTCATATAATCAGCCAGATCTTATTAAATCTGGTCCAGATATAGCCGTTCAGATATACTTAATTGACAACATATATCAATCGGTGGGGTTGCCTTAAGGAATATAGCAATTCCAATTCTCATATAAATAGCAACCTTCCTTCATATATTCAGCCAGATCTTATTTAATCTGATCTAGGCGTAGGCAATAATGCTTTCCTTAGAGGTATAGCCACCTCAATTCTTATTAGGAAGCAAAGTGTCTGTCATAATGGTTTATCCAATTCATCTAAGAAATAATATATTCCATGTGTCAGAGATTCATTACTCTCTATTTACACTGTTAAAGAGTTAATTCTTATTATGTTACAGTGTAATGAAATTATCATATAGGGAGATGTGGCAATTCCATGTGCTATATATATAATAACCCTTAGTGGTCCAGATTCCACAATGAGGAATTTTCTTATAAACCGCTGAAACACACAGCTGTTTGACTGACTTCCAAATATATCTATCTCACTTTGTAACAGTCTTATGATAGAGAAACTGTTACATATTCGGTCACTTAGTTATCTAAAGGTAAACAGACTCAGTGTGAGGGTAATATAATATATCAAATGCGCTGTCAATAATCGTGGTAACTGGTGTAATAATGTGGTATATTGAGTATGCTAGTAAGGCATATAACTGCTCTCCAGCCTTTAAGTGTTACCAATCAATTTGTTACACTGTAAAGGATTTATGGTGTCCTGTTAGGACATGCAGCTGCTAGGCTGACTCAAAGATTTATCCATTTGTAACAATTATGTAACAGTTATATACATGTTACTGGTATTACATAGAAATAGTATGACACAGGCCAGCAGTCCCATGTGTCTAGATTCCACAATAGGAGATTTTCTTTGTCTTATAAACTGCTGGAACACACAGCTGCTAGACTGACTTCAAATATATATATTACTTTGTAACAGTCTTATAGTAAAGAGACTGTTACACACTGTCATTTAGTTATCTCAAGGTTAGCAGATTCTGTGTGAGGATAGTGTTCTGTTAGAACATGCAGCTGCTAGGCTGACTCATAGAAAATGTATCCATTTGTAACAAATGACACATACAGCATTAAATTAATATCTATAGCAGCCCATGTGACATCTCTACTCTTATCATAATTGTCTGGTTATTGCCAATCTGGACAGCAGGAGTGATATATATTCACTAGTCCCAATATCCCATCATATAAATATACCCACACTGATATACTTTCTTATCAAGAGTTATTAGTAGCTATCTGTATGCACTTTAGACATTGTAATTGCTAAGTGACATCATATCTAGTGTATTCCTTTCTTATAGCTCAGCTTCTATTCCCTATTAGTGGAGACTAACAGCTAACATCATAATCATATATTTTTGTTTTATAACATTTCACATGAGTCAAATACACGAGGACACGCCGTGCCCTACACGCGTGTTTCACTGCATCTATGGCAACTTACATTAAAGCTAACAAGAAAGCACACTCGTTCTGTCTTTAAACAGATAAAAGAAACCCCAATAATATGGGGCATGCAAAAATTTAGATAAAACTCAGTTTTGCTCCTCTCCACGGAAATCTTTAGTAAAAGGCGAAAGATTTGTTCGTTCTGAAGAGAAACCAGAGCATGACCAAGATTCCACCTGTCGCCTGAGTGCCATGCCAGCAGTCCTCATTCAGCTCAAAGTGAGCACCCAATATGAAAGAAAGAAAGCAGATTTCTCACCAGGCTTCCCCTTGCTATAAGCATGGTTTGTACTCTTTTCCATGTGCTCCCAGATCTTTCAAGCAATTAGTATGGTCAAGAAAGTTCTGCTTGAAAAGAAACAGACATTTACTGTCATTGTTATACAAATAAACTTACATTAAAGCCAACAAGAAAGCTCACTCGTTCTGTCTTTAAACTGATAAAAGAAACCCCAATAATATGGGGCATGCAAAAATTGAGATAAAACTCAGTTTTGCTCCTCTCCACGGATAATCTTTAATAAAAGGCGAAAGATTTGTTCATTCTGAAGAGAAACCAGAGCATGACCAAGATTCCACCTGTCGCGTAATAGAGCGCTTGCTACAACAGGGTATTCTGGTAAGAACGTCCAGCACTGCCAATAGTCCCATCTTCCCTGTGAAAAAGAGTGGGGGGAGGGGTTACCGGCTAGTGCAGGATCTAAGGGGGATCAACAAAATAGTTGAGAGTCAGTTCCCCGTAGTGCCAAATCCAGCTGTCATCCTTATGCAAATCCCTCCCACTGCGAAATTTTTCACTGTTATTGACCTCTGCTCCGCTTTCTTTTCGGTACCTCTGCACCCTGACAGCCAATATTTGTTTGCATTCACATACAGAGGAGTCCAATACACATGGACTCGATTACCACAAGGTTTCATAGACAGTCCAAGTATATTTTCCCAGGCTTTGCATGATTGTTTACAGTCTTTCCAACCAGAGAGTGGATCAGTATTAATACAGTACGTGGATGATCTACTACTGTGTTCTGATTCATTGGAAGCATCCCTGAAGGATACGAAACAGCTCCTGTTTCATCTTTCAGACACAGGACACAAGGTTTCCAAAGACAAGTTGCAATTATGCCAAACTAAGGTAAAATATTTGGGACACTGTCTAACACAAGGACTGAGACACCTGACCACTGATAGAATTCAAGCAATTAGAGACATGACTCTGCCAAAAACCCAGCAACAGATCAGAACATTTTTAGGAATGTGTGGGTATTGCCGTAACTGGATCCCAGGGTTTTCCATTCTAGCGTTACCTCTGCAGGAGATGGTCTCCTCAAACAAACCTGATCGGATTTCGCATACAGACGAGTCCGAGATGGCATTTGAGAGACTTAAACAGTGCCTAACGCAGGCACCAGCATTAGGTATGCCAGACTATGGGAAACCCTTTGAGCTGTACGGAACAGAAAGTGCTGGTTGCGCGGCAGGCGTCTTAACCCAAAAGCACGGTGATGCCAGCAGGCCAGTAGCATACTACAGCGCTCAGCTAGACACGGTAGCGCGATCCCTCCCCACATGCTTGCGAAGCGTCGCTGCGATAGCATTGCTAGTAACGAAAAGCGAAGATGTAGTGCTAGGTCACAACCTCACAATTCATACACCACATGCAGTGTCAGCCTTGCTAAATTCTGCCCAAACCAGGCACGTCTCATCAGCGCGGTTTACAAGATGGGAATTGGCACTAATGGCCCCCGTAAACATCACCATAAGGAGATGCAGTGCATTAAATCCTGCAACATATCTCCCAGGTGTGCCTGGACAGGCACAAAGGGTGGAGGATGAGAGTGGTGGGGAAGGAGAATTTAACACACAGGAGGACACACATGATTGTATGGAATATTTGACCCAAAATTTTACCGCAAGGCCTGACATCAGTGACAACCCGCTGGAAAATGTAGATCTAACTTTCTACACGGACGGTAGTTGTCACAGACAGTCAGACTCGGGAGACTTGTGTACTGGATACGCAGTCGTAGATGACCAAGGCACCATAGAAGCGGAACCGCTAGGCCCACCTCACTCAGCCCAGGTTGCTGAACTGGTCGCCCTAACCAGAGCATGTGAATTGGCTAAGGGCAAATCAGCCAATATCTACACCGACTCTAGATACGCATTCGGGGTAGTCCATGATTTCGGAGCCCTATGGCGCCTCAGAAATTTCATGACGGCAGCTGGTACACCGGTAGCGCATGCAGCTCACATCAAAAGGCTTCTAACAGCGATACAGGAACCCGACAGAGTGGCTGTTATCAAGTGTAAAGCACACACATATAGCTAGGACCCAGTATCACTTGGTAACAGCCGAGCAGACGAAGCAGCTAAGTTAGCAGCTGGTACCCCCAGACAGACAGACACCACACAACTGATGGTATTTAATACCATCAACACACAGAAGTTGTGTGAAATGCAAAATTTGTGTTCCACACAGGAAAAGGCAGTCTGGAAGGCGAAGGGATATGGCCAGGAGTCCTCAGGACTCTGGACGGATGGACAAGGTAAACCGGTGGCCCCCAGAGCATATCTTCCATGTTTAGCTGAGGCAGCTCACGGGCTGACTCATCTGGGCAAGGAAGGAATGTGCAAGTTGGTAAGAGCATATTGGTGCGCCCCAGGATTTTCATCTCATGCAAGTAAGAGAGCAATGTCATGCCTTACCTGTTTGAGAAAGAATATCGGAAAGGCAATACCAACAGAACCATCTCATATCCCACCTGCAGGCGGTCCTTTCCAGGCAATACAGATTGACTTCATTCAATTACCCCCTTGTCGAAATTTGAAATATGTACTTGTTTGTATAGATGTGTTCTCAAATTGGGTTGAAGCATTCCCGGCGGCCACAAATACCGCTATGTTTACTGCTAAGAAAATTGTGCAGGAATTTGTATGTAGATATGGTATCCCTAGAATTATCAAAAGTGATAGGGGTACCCATTTTACAGGTGATGTCTTTCAAGGAATGTGTAAGTTGATGGGAATTGATAGCAAGCTGCACACTCCATACCGTCCACAGGCGAGTGCGAAGGTGGAAAGAGTGAATAGCACTATTAAAAATAATTTGAGCAAAGTTATGGCAGAAACAGGATTGACATGGCCAGAAGCTTTACCCATTGTACTGTACAGCATCAGAACCACTCCCAGGTCCCCTCTTAATCTGTCCCCTTTTGAAATCTTGTTTGGTCGACAACCGCATGTTATGATTAACCCTCAGGATGATTTGAAGTGTAACAATGAAGTGACTGTAAAGTACCTGGTTAATATGAGTAAACAGCTAAGGAATCAAAATAATAATTTGAAGTTGGTGATTCCTGATTTACCAGAAAGTAATTGTCATGACATTGAACCTGGGGAGTATGTAATGATACAAAATTTTCTACGCTCAGGTTGCCTTATTGACAGATGGGAAGGACCATACCAAGTCTTATTGACTAGCACTACAGCATTGAAAGTTGCCGAGAGAGAGACTTGGGTTCATTCGTCCCATTGTAAGAAGGTTGCTGATCCAGAGAGGTCCCGTGATAAGGAACAGACGGTAGAGGACGTTGTATCACTGGAGTGTCTGTTCCAGGAGGACTGAGGCGGCACCTGAGCATTGAAAATCACAAGATCAAAAGCAGTTGTCGATTCCCTGTTCCCTTTTATTGTTTTTCTCCAACTTCCCATCCCCTCTCCCTCAAATTATTTTCCCCCCCTTCTCATTCTTCTTCGTTTCCTCCTATAAGATGGACTTGCCCCAAGAGACTGTGATCCGGATTTTCCTGTTGACCATGATGTTGACCAGAGCAGTCTGTTCCGGCGAGAGTACCATGGAGGTCGAGAGAGGTTCTGGAATGGGTTCTGATGACAGAGATGGAGGCGTAGTTTTCCGAGAACAACATAATCAACAAGCAAAGGCGAGTATCAGAAAACGATCCGATAGCATTGACAATAGAAGGAATTGTGAAGGATTGTTAGCTGAAGAAAACTGTATCTGTAGGCTCTGTGACAACGTAGTCGAGGATGGGTGCATTAAGAAATGCCAATCCAGTTTTAATATCCACATGGACCGGCATCCCTTGAGTGACTATCACTCCTTAGTGGGTAGCGTGTTAAATCAAACAGATTGTTGGGTATGCTCTCAAGTACCTCAAGGTCATAGCAAATCAGGACTAGTACCATTTCCTTTAACGATAGGGGAGGTACTTGAGCTAAGTGGTGGGAGACCGGTGGACAGGAGGTTTAATATCTCCAGTCCTCCTAGTTTGAAGCTCCACCAATATCATGTGGATAGATCCCTCATATGTTTTAACATTTCCAATCCCCGAAAGCCGGGAAATTGGGAAGTGTCATGGAGTAACCAAACCATGACCTTTTCATATAGAGCAGATAGAATGCCGACAGATACAGAGCTTATACGCCACATAGCCAGTAGAGGAAAATCTTTCCGGTATAGGTATACCCTAGGAAGTAGGATTACGAGAGTTGGAGAGGTATCACCAGGATACTGTGCACATATCGTACAAGCTGATACGTGTACTAGACAGATGGGAGAATTAGGGTTAGGAGATTTCACATGGAAAATGTGTAATATGGTTATGTCCTACTCCGTCCCATATGTTCTCCCCGATGATGCATATTTCATATGCGGGAGGAAGGCGTATAAGTGGCTTGCCCCAAACTCTGAAGGATTGTGTTATATTGGAAAAGTATTGCCTGAGGTAATGACTGTATCACATGCCAAAATGAAAGACATACACCGTGTTGCCCAAACTCCTTATACTCACACCCATTACGAGCACGTAGTTAAACGGCACCTGATAGAAAGAACAGAGCACCCGGCCTCTGACATGATCCATGAATCCACCGGGATTCAGTTTCTACTTGCGTTAGACCTCACTCGCACCGCCAGAGGAGTGTTGAATTATAAATACATATCTGCGCTCGCAAATTTGTTAGACAATATCACAGAAATGTATGATGACACGTTTAGGTATACTGGAAGAGAACTTCAAGCTTATAAAACAGAACTAGTTCAGCATAGAATGATTCTCAATTATCTCACAGCAGTAACAGGTGGATATTGTGTCACACTGGCAACGCAGTACGGCGTGAAATGCTGCACATATATAACGAATAGTACCGAGGACCCGGTCGAGGTCATAGACCAAAAGATGGACGATATTCTCCAATTGAAGTGGGAATTTCGCAGGAGACACAATCTCACCCTTGCTGCTGTGAGTAATGAGCTGACTAGTTGGGTGTCATGGTTGAACCCGCGAAATTGGTTCTCCGGTTTAGGAGAATGGGCTCAAGGAGTTATAATGGATGTAGGGAAGTTTCTCCTATGTATCTTAGGTGTTATCATAACGATTGGCTTGATATTTAGATGCGGTCAGGCTTTAACGAAGTGCAAACGAAGTACCAGGGTGATGAGTTTAAGGAGTGAGGAAATTGTAATGCGATTTCTACGGTCCGTTTCTTTCACCTGTTTTTCCGTTTTCCTCTGAGGTAAAAAGACCCACTTGGACGAGGAATTTGATGAGCCGATATACAGACAACAGATGGATTAAAGAAGAAGTTTTGACAACCTTATACACAGATTTTTGATGAACTATGCCATAGATCCCCAGTTTCCCTAGAAATTTTAAAATTACTCTAGCCCAACACTTTTGTAAATCTATGGACATTGACAAAGCTTTTTGCTCGCACCTTATGGGCAAAAGCACAAAGAAGACTGCATTCAACAGACACCAAACAAGACCTCAATCGACGAATGTTCATTAACCTGACATAGAATACCACTGCATTTACCGTAACTATGTATTTTCTTCATCTCTACAACCTTCAGGTAATTACACACATAGTATAGGGAATACAGGCACAGATATCAGCAATCACATATTCCCCCATTCATGTATCATCAACTAAAATGTGCTCCCCATTTTTGTTACAACCAAAATCCGAAAAAAGCTCGGTAAAGTTTGACAGCCCATCCACAGACCCGTACCACGGGATAAGAAGGAATTCAAATGTATACTTCGCAATACCTCAAAGCTTGATTTAAAACACGTACGGCACGATGATACATGACCCCCCAAACATGGATTCATACACACATGCTTCTGCTATCTCACTAGGTCATACCCTTTTCCTACCTTCTCCTCTCCTCCCCTACCCAACCATGTAAATGTATTAACCCCTGACATATATTTTTCTCTTTTTGAAATGTTTTAGGAAGTGGCAGTTATTGTTGACTGCCAAAGGGTGGACTGTCAAAGTCAGAAAAATATCACGATGCACACTGCCATATTTGCACCTCATATGTGTCCCTGCTGCGCATGCGTGCGCTCTACCGTGCGTGCGCATACTCGCTGTTGCGGGCACCCGCAGGCGCACGGTATGCACATTTACGGTAGAGATTGTGTGCGTCTAGCGGGCGACTCTTTCGTTACATATTTTCACCATATAATGCATTTTGTAGATTATGGTCCCTTTGATAGATTCTGAAAGTTTAGTTAATGTAGTATGTTCCTGGACAGAGAGATCCCTCATTGTTTGATACGAAGGGTCAGACAGGAGTAATACAGTGGTGTTTAGTATCCATCGGAAGAGTATTTAATTAGCAATATTCCGGTGTTGGTTTGAAGCGGATCAATCGCTCGTGCGAATAGTTATGGACATAAGAAGTTTATGAACATTTACTGTATTTGCACTTACTTATCCATGCGGCGGGAAACCCAGTTTCCCTCCCACCTGAGCTGTTGGAAATAGTCACAGCCCACCTGTATGAATCAACCTATGACCTTTTGTTATAATGCGAAGACGAATTCCTGTGTCCAATGAACAATGAGATTGTAGGGACCATTGAATTGTATTGTGTGTGGGGCATAAATAGACAGGCCGATCACATCCAGCACTCACTCTTCATCGGTTATCATTGCTGAAAATCGGGAGCTGGATGTCCAGAGGCGCATGCGATCGTTTCCTTTGTGCGTAAGTTTTCTCCGTAATCATATTGTCTTTTCTTGTTATTATGGGCCATATCTTTCTCTCTCTCTCTTCTCTTTCTCTCATTTTCTCTTAAACGTACTTGTATTGTATTTACTGTGTAGTTACCTGGTTAGTTAGTCTATGTTATATTGTAGTGTATGACTTGTATTGTATTAATTCTTTTGCAAGTATAACATTCATAATATATATATTAGGCGTTGGACCCTAAGCACGGTATTTGTGTATTTCTTATAGTGTTAAGTATTCTCAGAGCGTCGGTGACGCTCGAACAGCTTTTGAGTTAATAAGGTTATACAGTGTTGCATTTACACCCTATCTCTACACTAAGGTTTTACAGCAAATTACATTGTTTGTGGTTTAGACATAAAGGTTTAACATTGTGAGCGTCGGCGCCGCTCGTGATCTCCTCGTGGTCTCGAGCGTCCGCTACGCTGATAGCGTAGCATTACGGTAGTCGCTCACCTATAAGTGTGCCCGATACCAACAGCGTATTCTCGTGAGCGTCTGTATCGCTCGAGCAGCCCGCTCCCGATACAGCGTCCGTTATGCTATAGCGAACCATTACGTTAGTCAGCAGCCAATAGCGTGCCTGCCTGTGATCTCTTGGCCGTGAGCGAACGTGACGCTTGAGCGTCTCGACCACGGCTAAGCGATTGTTACGCAACGAGCGTACCCTTACAGTACTCCATACGCAAATAGCGTACAGTGTTCTTAGACCTCACAAAGGGTTTTAAATAAGATAAATATTTAGCTTTATCAAAGCGCACTGTCAGCAGTGTTCATTCCGGGAGTGGACAACTGGGATGCAGACTTCCTCAGCAGACACGACCTACATCCAGGAGAGTGGGGACTCCATCAGGAAGTCTTCGCACAGATTGCAAGTCGGTGGGGACTGTTCCAGATAGACATGATGGCGTCCCGCCTCAACAAAAAGCTACAGAGGTATTGCAACAGGTCAAGAGACCCTCGGGCAGTAGCTGTAGACGCCCTAGTGACACCGTGGGTGTTCCGGTCGGTCTATGTATTTCCTCCTCTACCTCTTATACCCAAGGTGTTGATAATAGTAAGAAAAAGAGGAGTAAGAACAATTCTCATTGTTCCAGATTGGCCGCGAAGGACCTGGTATCCAGATCTGCAGGAAATGCTCACAGAAGATCCGTGGCCACTTCCTCTAAGACAGGACCTGTTGCAACAGGGGCCCTGTCTGTTCCAAGACTTACCGCGGCTGCGTTTGACGGCATGGCGGTTGAACGCCGGATCCTAGCGGAAAAGGGTATTCCAGATGAGGTCATTCCTACGCTAATAAAGGCTAGGAAGGACGTGACATCTAAACATTATCACTGTATATGGCGAAAATATGTTTCTTTGTGTGAGGCCAGGAATGCTCATACGTAAGAATTCCACCTGGGCCACTTCCTTCACTTCCTACAAACTGGAGTGAATTTGGGCCTAAAATTAGGCTCTATTAAGGTTCAGATTTTGGCCTTATCCATTTTCTTTCAAAAGGAATTGGCCTCTCTTCCTGAAGTAAGTACAAACTTTTGTGAAGGGAGTACTGCATATTCAGCCTCCTTTTGTACCTCCGGTGGTCCCTTGGGACCTTAACGTGGTGTTAAGGTTATGGTTTGAACCACTTAAAATGGTGGAGTTTAAATATCTCACTTGGAAGGTGGTCATGTTATTAGCCTTGGCTTCCGCTAGGCGAGTGTCGGAATTAGCAGCTTTATCACATAAAATCCCCTATCTGGTTTTCCATATGGATAGAGCGGAATTGCAGACCCGTCCTCAATTCCTGCTAAAAGTGGACTCATCCTTTCATATGAACCAACCTATTGTGGTGCCTGTGGCTACGCGTGACTTGGAGGATTCCGAGTCCCTTGATGTGGTCAGGGCTTTGAAAATTTACGTGGCCAGAACGGCTAGAGTCAGAAAAACAGAAGCACTGTTTGTCCTGTATGCAGCCAACAAGATTGGCACCCCTGCTTCAAATCAGACTATTGCTCTCTGGATCTGTAACACGATTCAGCAGGCGCATTCTATGGCGGGATTGCCGTTGCCTAATTCAGTCAAGGCCCATTCCACTAGGAAGGTGGGCTCTTCTTGGGCAGCTGCCCGGGGGTCTCGGCACTACAGCTGTGCCGAGCTGCTACTTGGTCGGGTTCAAACACCTTTGCAAAGTTCTATAAGTTTGATACCCTGGCTGAGGAGGACCTCCTGTTTGCTCAATCGGTGCTGCAGAGTCATCCGCAGGAGCCCGTTTGGGAGCTTTGGTATAATCCCCATGGTCCTTACGGAGTCCCCAGCATCTTTTAGGACGTAAGAGAAAATAAGATTTTAAACCTACCGGTAAATCTTTTTCTCGTAGTCCGTAGAGGATGCTGGGTGCCCGTCCCAAGTGCGGACTACTTCTGCAAGACTTGTATATAGTTATTGCTTACATAAGGGTTATATGTTAGTTTTCATCGGTCTTGGACTGATGCTATGTTGTTTTCATACTGTTAACTGGGTAGTATATCACAAGTTATACGGTGTGATTGGTGTGGCTGGTATGAATCTTGACCTTGGATTAACAAAAATCCTTTCCTCGTACTGTCCGTCTCCTCTGGGCACAGTTTCTCTAACTGAGGTATGGAGGAGGGGCATAGAGGGAGGAGCCAGTGCACACCCAGATCTAAAGTATTTCTTAAAGTGCCCATGTCTGCTGCGGAGCCCGTCTATCCCCCACGGTCCTTACGGAGTCCCCATCATCCTCTACGGACTACGAGAAAAAAAATTTACCGGTAGGTTTAAAATGTTATTTTTTTCTCTGCAACCCACTGCTAAATTGTGCTTCCTAGCTGTTTTTTATAAAATCACTTAATTAAATCTAACTCTGATTACGTCAGAGAAGGCCAGGTACCCTACACCATAAGAGGGGGTTTGACATTTTGACTTGTCTACTTAAAGATCACCAAAATCTGATCACAAGGTCAATTACATCCCTGGGTGGGATTGAACCACCAACCTTTTGGTTAATAGCCCATGTAAGTGAAAGAGATCCTGAAGCACTCACTCATCATGGGAAAGTACCAATGTGTTTCTTACAAAAATTCTCCAGATTATTGACTTTTTAAAGTTTTTCTAGGAAACGTTCTAGATAAATGCTTATTAGCCTTTGTCAGTATCTACTTTTGCAAGGTGTCTATGTGGCGCAATCGGTTAGCATGTTTGGCTATTAACCAAAAGGTTGGTGGTTCAATCCCACCCAGGGATGTAAATAACCTTGTAATCAGATTTTGGTGATCTTTAAATAGACAAGTCAAAATTTCAAACCCCCTCTTATGGTGTAGGGTACCTGGCCTTCTCTGATGTAATCAGAGTTAGATTTGATTAAGTGATTTTATAAAAAAACAGCTAGGAAGCACAATTTAGCAGTGGGTTGCAGAGAAAAAAAATTATGCTGGCAGAAAAGTCCAATTTAGTGACGAAACAGCTCTTCATTTTCTGATTTTATGTTTATGCTAACAAATTTGCTCTCTGAAAAGTGTCCACAAAGCCAAGTCTCTGATTAACACCTTTGTAGGGATGGTTTTTCACCTATTACTGAATTAAACTTGCTTCATTGGAAAGGCAGCAAGATGCATCCTCATTTCAATGTCTACTGAAATAATACAGGTTGACACCAGGAAACATAAACGTCACTGCATCCTTGCTGCTTCCTCATGGGGAAGTCTGTTTAATGTGAAAACAAGGTGATATCTAATCAGCACACAGGTAAGGAATTAAGAAAATCTTTCTTTATGGGTGAAGATGTTTCTCACAAAATTGTTGCACCAAAGCATCATTGAAATTCAAGCTGGAAAGATGATTTTAATATATCACCTGTACATTTTGTACTGCTCTTCTGGTGACAATGTAGTTTGTTTTTGTCAATTACCATTTTAATAATAGGGTAAAGAAAATTAAGTGGATTTTTGAAAGAAAACAATACTGTCAATATACTATTAAAACAAATTAAAATGGTAAAAGTTATTGTACTTTAAGTAAAAATAAAAGAGCCAAAATATCAATCCCAGTTTTGGATTACTTTAATTAACAAAAAACAATGCATATAGCAGAGGATAGTTTCAATCTGCCTACCTCTGGGTTATGGGCCCAGCATGCTTCCGTTGCAGTACTCTGCTGCTCATGTAAGTGCAAGAGATCCTGAAGCACTCACTCATCATGGGAAAGTACCAATGTGTTTCTTACAAAAACTCTCCAGATTATTGACTTTTTAAAGTTTTTCTAGGAAACGTTCTAGATGAATGCTTATTAGCCTTTGTCAGTATATACTTTTACGAGGTGTCTCTGTGGTGCAATCGGTTAGCATGTTTGGCTATTAACCAAAAGGTTGGTGGTTCAATCCCACCCATGGATGTAATTGACCTTGTGATTAGATTTTGGTAATCTTTAAGTAGACAAGTCAAAATGTCAAACTCCCTCTTATGGTGTAGGGTACCTGGCCTTCTCTGATGTAATCAGAGTTAGATTTGATTAAGTGATTTTATAAAAAACAGCTAGGAAGCACAATTTAGCAGTGGGTTGCAGAGAAAAAAAACTATGCTGGCAGAAAAGTCCAATTGAGTGATTAAACAGCTCTTCATTTTCTGATTTTATGTTTATGCTAACAAATTTGCTCTCTGAAAAGTGTCCACAAAGTAAAGTCTCTGATTAACACCTTTGTAGGAATGGTTTTTCACCTATTACTGAATTAAACTTGCTTCATTGGAAAGGCAGCAAGATGCATCCTCATTTCAATGTCTACTGAAATAATACAGGTTGACACCAGGAAACATAAACGTCACTGCATCCTTGCTGCTTCCTCATGGGGAAGTCTGTTTAATGTGAAAACAAGGTGATATCTAATCAGCACACAGGTAAGGAATTAAGAAAATCTTTCTTTATGGGTGAAGATGTTTCTCACAAAATTGTTGCACCAAAGCATCATTGAAATTCAAGCTGGAATGATGATTTTAATATATCACTTGTACATTTTATACTGCTCTTCTGGTGACAATGTAGTTTGTTTTTGTCAATTACCATTTTAATAATAGGGTAAAGAAAATTAAGTGGATTTTTGAAAGAAAACAATACTGTCAATTTACTATTAAAACAAATTAAAATGGTAAAAGTTATTGTACTTTAAGTAAAAATAAAAGAGCCAAAATATCAATCCCAGTTTTGGATTACTTTAATTAACAAAAAACAATGCATATAGCAGAAGATAGTTTCAATCTGCCTACATCTGGGTTATGGGCCCAGCATGCTTCCGTTGCAGTACTCTGCTGCTCATGTAAGTGCAAGAGATCCTGAAGCACTCACTCATCATGGGAAAGTAGCAATGTGTTTCTTACAAAAACTCTCCAGATTATTGACTTTTTAAAGTTTTTCTAGTAAACGTTCTAGATGAATGCTTATTAGCCTTTGTCAGAATGGACTTTTACGAGGTGTCTCTGTGGTGCAATCGGTTAGCATATTTGGCTATTAACCAAAAGGTTGGTGGTTCAATCCCACCCAGGGATGTAATTGACCTTGTAATCAGATTTTGGTGATCTTTAAGTAGACAAGTCAAAATTTCAAACCCCCTCTTATGGTGTAGGGTACCTGGCCTTCTCTGATGTAATCAGAGTTAGATTTGATTAAGTGATTTTATAAAAAACAGCTAGGAAGCACAATTTAGCAGTGGGTTGCAGAGAAAAAAAAATTATGCTGGCAGAAAAGTCCAATTGAGTGATTAAACAGCTCTTCATTTTCTGACTTTATTTTTATGCTAACAAATTTGCTCTCTGAAAAGTGTCCACAAAGCCAAGTCTCTGATTAACACCTTTGTAGGAATGTTTTTTCACCTATTACTGAATTAAACTTGCTACATTGGAAAGGCAGCAAGATGCATCCTCATTTCAATGTCTACTGAAATAATACAGGTTGACACCAGGAAACATAAACGTTACTGCATCCTTGCTGCTTTCTCATGTGGAAGTCTGTTTAATGTGAAAACAAGGTAATATCTAATCAGCACACAGATAAGGAATTAAGAAAATCTTTCTTTATGGGTGAAGATGTTTCTCACAAAATTGTTGTCCCAATGCATCATTGAAATTCAAGATGGAAGATGATTTTAATATATCACTTGTACATTTTGCATTGCTCTTCTGGTGACAATGTAGTTTGTTTTTGTCAATTACCATTTCAGTAATAGGGTAAAGAAAATTAAGTGGATTTTTTAAAGAAAACAATGCTGTCAATATACTATTAAAACAAATTAAAATGATAAAAGTTATTGTACTTTAAGTAAAAATAAAAGAGCCAAAATATCAATCCCAGTTTTTGATTACTTTAATTATAAAAAAAAATGCACATAGCAGAGGATAGTTTCGATTAATCGACCTCTGGGTTATGCGCCCAGCATCCTTCCATTGCACTACTCTGCTGCTCATGGAAGTCCGAGAGATCCTGAAGACTAAATTGATTAAAGGCCTAAAAGTACTGGACTATAAGGAAAGACTTACTAGGCTGAATATGTATACACTAGAAAAGAGGTGCCTAAGAGGAGATATTATTAATATCTTCAAATATGTAAAGATACATAACAAAGAGTTATCAGAGGAATTATTTATTAAAAGAACACGTGGTCACTCGCTGCGACTGGAGGAAAGTTCAGAACGCAATGGAGGAAAGGTTTCTTCACTGTTAGGGCAATCAGGATGTGGAATTCCCTGCCAGGGAAGGTGGTAATGGCGGACTCTGTAATTGGATTTAAAAAAGGAATGGATACATTTCTGAATGAAAAAGCTATCCAAGGTTATAATACTTAAAATATCAACATGGTTAATCCGGGGGTAACATGAGTTATAGTAGCTAACTAGTCATAAAACATTATTCAGCAAGTATGTAGAATCATCACAACTTAAAACAGGTTGAACACGATGGGCAATTTGCCTCTATTCAACCTCAAAAACTATGTTACTATATGTTACTATATTACTGTAGTATACAGAACACCACAATGCAATGAGCAGTGATAGTGAGCACTGATGAGGATACTAGAACTGACACTGAGCAGCAAGATGCAGCACTGGACTATTAGTAATGTACTGTAGTATGCTGAGCACCACAATGCAGCACAAGACAATGAGCAGTGATACTGAGCACTGATGAGGATACTACTGAGAACTGACACTGAGCAGGAGAGACACACTACTAGTATTACTGAGCAGCAATAAGTAACCACTGATACTGAGCACTGATATTGAGATTTCCACTGAGAGAACATAGCCACGTCCTCTCCGCTCTCTCTTCAATGCACAAGTAAAAATGGCGGCAACGCGCTGCTCTATATATAATATCCGAATCTCGCGAGAATCCGACAGCGGGATGATGACATTTTCCCTTGTTCAGGTTTTCCGAGTCAGGCGGGAACAACCGAGCCTGCCTCAGACCAGTGTAAACCACGTGGAGTTCGTGGGGAATTCGGTTCTCGGAGAACCGAACCCGCTCCTCTCTACCTTATACCCATCAATTTTTTTTATTTTCAATCTAAGCCCCTGCAGTTTTCTGTAAGCATCTGCTTCGCTATGATGATCAACAAGTCACAAGGGCAAACACTCAGGGCTTGAGGCATAGATCTTTGGACTAGCTGCTACAAGCATGGCAGAGGTGTCACTATCACTGGTGACACCCAGAGAGGTGTCGAGGGAGATTGTAATGCAGTGCGTGCAAATAAGCAGCGCAATGGTAAAAAGGAGGCATGATTTCATAGGTAGGGGCGTGGCCTGGTGGCCTGAATCTACATTTTGTTGCTCCGGGTGTCCCGGGGGTTGGGTGCTGCACCCGGGGACTAGTGTGTAAGCGGTGCTGGCTCCTGCACAGTGACAGGGCATGGCCACCCAGTATGACACCTCCCTTCTTGACCATGCTGTAATTGCAGTCGCACTGCAGTTCAGCGTGATCATAAACAATGGTGTAGCCTCCTGCTGGTGCAGACTGTATGTGCGCGCAGGAAGCCGCCACCATTTTTGTGATCACAGCGGCTGAATGTGATGTCATACAGCCGCTGTGACCACGCCCCCTGTGTCTCCTCCATTGCAGACCCCATTTTGAAGCCTTGCCCCCGCACTGCTCCATCCCTGACTTGGAAATGGAGTGTTGCTGACCCCACTCTCCCCCCCTGCCCCGATTGACAGGCAGAGGCGATCGCATGCAGGCACATGCGTATGCTCTTAGCAATTTTTGCAGTTGGATCGCTTATTGTGATTGCAATCCAACCTGAATCAGGCCCTATTACCTATCACAATGCGCTGCGGGCAGTACAAAATTGGGTTAATATAGGAGAAAAACCCCCAGACCTGTGCTCCTTAACTGTACCTGGTGGCTAGTGGAGCGGCTGCCCAGTAATCAGTGTCCACCCCAGTGCGCACACGGCCCACCCCCTACGGCCACGCTCCCCTTAATCAGCGGCCTCGTGATCCGGAAGGGCGGTGTGTGTGTGTGACTGACCTTAGGAAGAAACCGGAGCCTCCGCTGCAGTGACCCAGCAACCAGGGCACGGGAGTATACAGCGCCGCTGGGAGTGATGAAGCTGCAGTAAAGATGTCTATTAGACCTAGCCTGCTGCAGCCCTTGTAGATTCTCATAAAACAAGTTCTTCTTTTCTTGTCAAAATTAATAGCTAAGAATAGGCTGCCTGAGGCAGGCCCCTGTTAAGTGGCCTGCTACTGAAGGCACCAACTACAAACTGAGCTCCCTGTTCATGGAAGCGGGGTTATAGAGGAGGATGCGCTGAGCATCTTGGGAACAGTCAAAAGCTTTGAGCCGGTTGGTGCCTCAGATCAAGATCCTACTCTACACCCCAATGTGAATCCTTGTGGAGTCCAGTGTACCCCACAGAAGAAATTAATGTGTCACACCCATTGGCAGCAACCTTAGAATAGCTGCTGACGGGCACAATTGAGAAAGGAAGGGGGGGGCATTTGAATCCAGCACATAGATGCAATTCAAATATGTAATTTGTACCTTCCTATTTTAAAATATAATGGATGAACCTCACCCTGTGAGAACAATCTTCATGATCAAGAGATCTAATATGTAAAATAAGTATGAGTTGGGATAGGGCTGGGGAGGGTGGCAGCTCGGGCAGCCCCTCCCCCGTCAAGTTAAGGAGATTCAACTGAGGAAGCACAAGGGAACTCTCGTCTGGGGACAACAACTGCAGGGAGACCACATCTTTTCAGATGAACATGGGAGGGCGGAAGGCTGCCTAATACTGAAGCACCATCAAATATCAAACCATATCCAACAACTAGTACAAGCATTCCTGGGGGAAGGTCTGCAGCAGACGGATTTGCATACGGTGATGTCATCCAAGCAGTGGGCCAAAGTTGGCTGGAACCCTCATCTGCATATAAAAAGAGAAAAGGGGCATGCAGGGCATGGCGGCCTTTTGCAGTGCTTGGATGACCCCTAGTTTGCATTAAACACCCCCACCCTCCTTTGGTGTGGGGCTCATGTTGGCCATGCCCCATCCCCTGAAGCATTCATGCTGATTTCTTGCAGCAGCTGGGCACTGTAACAGCTCCAGAGCTGCTCTGTAAGGCAAGTAAAAGGGTGTGGGCCCTGCAGCACCACCTGTAGTTCGCATTGTGCGTTGGAAGGCACAAAGTAAGCAGACGGGAGGAGAAGTCAGGATAGTACACAAGGGCATCCTTTTCTCTTAGTCCGTAAAGGATGCTGGGGTCACATTAAGAACCATGGGGTATAGACGGGATCCGCAAGAGACATGGGCACTTTAAGACTTTCAAAGGGTGTGAACTGGCTCCTCCCTCTATGCCCCTCCTCCAGACTCCACTTATAGGAACTGTGCCCAGGGAGACGGACATTTCGAGGAAAGGATTTATTGTTAAACTAAGGTGAGCATCTTACCAGCTCACACCTTAAGCATGCCGCAGAACGTGGCATTCAACAGAACACAAGCCAACGGCATGAACAATTGCAGCAAAAAGCTGACCAGAACCGTAACACAACATGTGTATAACCACAAGTAATAACTGCAGACACAGTATGGACTGGGACGGGTGCCCAGCATCCTCTACGTACTAAGAGAAAAGGATTTACCAGTAGGTATTAAAATCCTATTTTCTCATACGACCTAGAGGATGCTGGGGTCACATTAAGAACCATGGGGTTATACCAAAGCTCTTGAACGGGTGGGAGAGTGCGTACGACTCTGCAGCACCGAATGACCCAACTTGAGGTTATCATCAGCCAAGGTATCAAACTTGTAAAACTTAGCAAAAGTGTTTACTAAATAGCTGCTCGGCAAAGTTGCAATGCTGAGACTCCCCGACCAGCTGCCCAGGATGAACCCACCTTTCTAGTAGAATGGGTCTTCACCTAATTCAGTAACGGCAATCCTGCCGTGGAATGAGCATGCTGAATCTTACCACAGATTCAGCGCATAATGGTCTGCATGGAAGCAGGACACCCAATCCTGTTGGGAGCATACAGGACAAACAGAGCCTCTGTTTTCCTAATCTGAACCGTTCTGGTGACATAAATTTTCAAAGTTCTGACCACAGCCAGAGACTTTGACTCAACGAAGGTGTCAGTGGCCAAAGGCACCATGTGGAAAGATGAACCACCTTTGGCAGAAATTGTTGACGTGTCCTCAATTCTGCTCTATCTTCATGAAAGATCAAATAAAGGCTCTTGTGATACTGCATGGTTTGTACTGTTTTCCATGTGCTCCCAGATCTTTCAAGCAAGTAGCATGGTCAAGAAAGTTCTGTTTGAAAAGAAACAAACATTTACTGTCATTGTTATGCAAATAAACTTACATTAAAGCTAACAAGAAAGCACACTCGTTCTGTCTTTAAACTGATAAAAGAAACCCCAATAATATGGGGCATGCAAAAATTGAGATAAAACTCAGTTTTGCTCCTCTCCACGGAAATCTTTAATAAAAGGCGAAATATTTGTTAGTTCTGAAGAGAAACCAGAGCATGACCAAGATTCCACCTGTCGCCTGAGTGCCATGCCAGCAGTTCTCATTCAGCTCAAAGTGAGCACCCAATTTGAATGAAAGAAAGCAGATTTCTCACCAGGCTTCCCCTTGCTATAAACATGGTTTGTACTCTTTTCCATGTGCTCCCAGATCTTTCAAACAATTAGTGTGGTCAAGAAAGTTCTGTTTGAAAAGAAACAAACATTGACTGTCATTTCTATGCAAATGAGCTTACATTAAAGCACACTCGTTCTATCTTTAAACCGATAAAATAAAACCCCAATAAGATGGGGCATGCAAAAATTGAGATAAAACTCAGTTTTGCTCCTCTTCACGGAAATCTTTAGTAAAAGGCGAAAGATTTGTTCGTTCTGAAGAGAAACCACAGCATGACCAAGATTCTACCTGTCGCCTGAGTGCCATGCCAGCAGTCCTCATTCAGCTCAAAGTGAGCACCCAATTTGAAAGAAAGAAAGAAAGCAGATTTCTCACCAGGCTTCCCCTTGCTATAAACATGGTTTGTACTCTTTTCCATGTGCTCCCACATCTTTCAAGCAATTAGTATAGTCAAGAAAGTTCTGTTTGAAAAGAAACAAACATTTACTGTCATTTCTATGCAAATGTGCTTACATTAAAGCACACTCGTTCTATCTTTAAACTGATAAAAGAAACCCCAATAAGACGGGGCATGCAAAAATTGAGATAAAACTCAGTTTTGCTCCTCTCCACGGAAATCTTTAGTAAAAGGCGAAAGATTTGTTCGTTCTGAAGAGAAACCAGAGCATGACCAAGATTCCACCTGTCGCCTGAGTGCCATGCCAGCAGTCCTCATTCAGCTCAAAGTGAGCACCCAATTTGAAAGAAAGAAAGCAGATTTCTCACCAGGCTTCCCCTTGCTATAAGCATGGTTTGTACTCTTTTCCATGTGCTCCCAGATCTTTCAAGCAATTAGTATGGTCAAGAAAGTTCTGCTTGAAAAGAAACAGACATTTATTGTCATTGTTCTGCAAATAAACTTACATTAAAGCTAACAAGAAAGCACACTCGTTCTGTCTTTAATCCGATAAAAGAAACCCCAATAATATGGGGCATGCAAAAATTGAGATAAAACTCAGTTTTGCTCCTCTCCACGGAAATCTTTAGTAAAAGGCGAAAGATTTGTTCGTTCTGAAGAGAAACCAGAGCATGACCAAGATTCCACCTGTCGCCTGAGTGCCGTGCCAGCAGTCCTCATTCAGATCAAAGTGAGCGCCCAATTTGAAAGAAAGCAGATTTCTCACCTGTCTTCTCCTTGCTATAAGCATGGTTTGTACTGTATTCCATGTGCTCCCAGATCTTTCAAGCAAGTAGCATGGTCAAGAAAGTTCTGTTTGAAAAGAAACAAACATTTACTGTCATTTCTATGCAAATGAGCTTACATTAAAGCACACTCATTCTATCTTTAAACCGATAAAAGAAACCCCAAAAAGATGGGGCATGCAAAAATTGAGATAAAACTCGGTTTTGCTCCTCTCCACGGAAATCTTTAGTAAAAGGCGAAAGATTTGTTCGTTCTGAAGAGAAACCAGAGCATGACCAAGATTTTTATCTGAAAATATGTGTTCTCCCTGCAGTTGTTGTCCCCAGATGAGAGTTCCCTTGTGCTGCCTCAGTTGAATCTCCTTTACTTGACAGGGGGATGCTCGAGCAGCGACCCTCCCCAGCTCTAGCCCAACTCCTACTTACCTGCCAGGTGAGATACTATGATCATGAAGGTGCTTCTCCCAGGGCAAGGCTCACCCATTGCACTCTGGGTGTGCTGCTTCTGCGTTTTCCCCAAATGTGGGAAACTTGACTGCATAATTTGTGTTTCCCCTGGTCGGCTCTCGTATAATTCAGATCTCTTTGTCTCAGGTCTCTCTCCAGCCTAGTTTGCTGTCTGTTTCCACTTCTCTTTTCTTGAGCCGCTCCCTTCTATGCCCTTGCGCACTATCCTGACTTCTACCGTCTGCTTACTTCGTGCCTTCCAACGCACAATGCAAACTACAGGTAGTGCTGCAGGGCCCACACCCTTTTACTTGCCTTACAGAGCGTCTCTGGAGCAGTTACAGTGCCCAGCTGCTGCAAGAAATCAGCTTGAATGCTTCAGGGGCTGGGGCATAGCCAACATGAGCCCCACACCGAAGGAGGGTGGAGGTGTGTAATGCGAACTAGGGGTCATCCAAGCGCCGCAAAAGGCCGCCATGCCCTGCACGCCCCTTGTCTCTTTTCATATGCAGACGAGGGTTGAAGCCAACTTTGACCCACTGTTTGGATGACATCACCATATGCAAATCCATCTGCTGCAGGCCTTCCCCCAGGAATGCTTGCACTAGTTGTTGCATTTGGTTTGTTGTTTGGGGGTGCTTCAGTATTAGGCAGCCTTCTGCCCTCCCATGTTCATCTGAAAATATGTGTTCTCCCTGCAGTTGTTGTCCCCAGATGAGAGTTCCCTTGTGCTGCCTCAGTTGAATCTCCTTTACTTGACAGAGATGTGCCTGAGCAGCGGCCCTCCCCAGCCCTATCCCAAATCATACTTATTTTGCATAGGCGATACCATGGTCATGAAGATTGTTCTCCCAGGGTGAGGTTCATTCATTGCATTCTGGGTATGCTGACCCCTGTGATTTCCCCAAATGTGGGAAACTCGACTGCATTATTTGTGGTAGTGGGGGACTGTGTTTGTGCTTTCCTCTGGTCAGCTCTGGTAAAAATCAGATTTCTTTATATCAGATCTTCCTCTAGCCTTGTTCTTCTTTCGAGAGTTCCCTTGTGCTGCCTCAGTTGGATCTCTTTCACTTGAGAGGGGGGTGCCCGAGCAGCGACCCTCCCCAGCTCTAGCCCAACTCCTACTTACCTGCCAGGTGAGATACTATGATCATGAAGGTGCTTCTCCCAGGGCAAGGCTCACCCATTGCACTCTGGTTGTGCTGCCCCTGCGATTTCCCCAAATGTGGGAAACTTGACTGCATAATTTGTGTTTCCCTTGGTCATCTCTCGTATAATTCAGATCTCTTTGTCTCAGGTCTCTCTCCAGCCTAGTTTGCTGTCTGTTTCCACTTCTCTTTTCTTGAGCCGCTCCCTTCTATGCCCTTGCGCACTATCCTGACTTCTCCCGTCTGCTTACTTTGTGCCTTCCAACGCACAATGCAAACTACAGGTAGTGCTGCAGGGCCCACACCCTTTTACTTGCCTTACAGAGCAGCTCTGGAGCAGTTACAGTGCCCAGCTGCTGCAAGAAATCAGCTTGAATGCTTCAGGGGCTGGGGCATAGCCAACATGAGCCCCACACCGAAGGAGGGTGGAGGTGTGTAATGCGAACTAGGGGTCATCCAAGCGCCGCAAAATGCCGCCATGCCCTGCACGCCCCTTTTCTCTTTTCATATGCAGACGAGGGTTGAAGCCAACTTTGACCCACTGCTTGGATGGCATCACCATATGCAAATCCATCTGCTGCAGGCCTTCCCCCAGGAATGCTTGCACTGGTTGTTGCATTTGGTTTGTTGTTTGGGGGTGCTTCAGTATTAGGCAGCCTTCTGCCCTCCCATGTTCATCTGAAAATATGTGTTCTCCCTGCAGTTGTTGTCCCCAGATGAGAGTTCCCTTGTGCTGCCTCAGTTGAATCTCCTTTACTTGAAAGAGATGTGCCTGAGCAGCGGCCCTCCCCAGCCCTATCCCAAATCATACTTATTTTGCATAGGAGAGACCATGGTCTTGAAGATTGTTCTCCCAGGGTGAGGTTCATTCATTGCATTCTGGGTATGCTGACCCCTGTGATTTCCCCAAATGTGGGAAACTCAACTGCATTATTTGTGGTAGTGGGGGACTGTGTTTGTGCTTTCCTCTGGTCAGCTCTGGTAAAAGTCAGATTTCTTTGTTTCAGATCTTCCTCTAGCCTTGTTCTTCTTTCGAGAGTTCCCTTGTGCTGCCTCAGTTGGATCTCCTTCACTTGACAGGGGGGTGCCCGTGCAGCGACTCTCCCCAGCTCTAGCCCAACTTCTACTTACCTGCCAGGTGAGATACTATAATCATGAAGGTGCTTCTCCCAGGGCAAGGCTCACCCATTGCACTCTGGATGTGCTGCCCCTGCGATTTCCCCAAATGTGGGAAACTTGACTGCATAATTTGTGTTTCCCCTGGTCGGCTCTCGTATAATTCAGATCTCTTTGTCTCAGGTCTCTCTCCAGCCTAGTTTGCTGTCTGTTTCCACTTCTCTTTTCTTAAGCCGCTCCATTCTATGGCCTTGCGCACTATCCTTACTTCTCCCGTCTGCTTACTTTGTGCCTTCCAATGCACAATGCAAATTACAGGTAGTGCTGCAGGGCCCACACCCTTTTACTTGCCGTACAGAGCAGCTCTGGAGCAGTTACAGTGCCCAGCTACTGCAAGAAATCAGCTTGAATGCTTCAGGGGCTGGGGCATAGCCAACATGAGCCCCACACCGAAGGAGGGTGGAGGTGTTTAATGCGAACTAGGGGTCATCCAAGCGCCGCAAAAGGCCGCCATGCCCTGCACGCCCCTTTTCTCTTTTCATATGCAGACGAGGGTTGAAGCCAACTTTGACCCACTGCTTTGGATGACATCACCATATGCAAATCCATCTGCTGCAGGCCTTCCCCCAGGAATGCTTGCACTAGTTGTTGCATTTGGTTTGTTGTTTGGGGGTGCTTCAGTATTAGGCAGCCTTCTGCCCTCCCATGTTCATCTGAAAATATGTGTTCTCCCTGCAGTTGTTGTCCCCAGATGAGAGTTCCCTTATGCTGCCTCAGTTGAATCTCCTTTACTTGAAAGAGATGTGCCTGAGCAGCGGCCCTCCCCAGCCCTATCCCAAATCATACTTATTTTGCATAGGAGATACCATGGTCATGAAGATTATTCTCCCAGTGTGAGGTTCATTCATTGCATTCTGGGTATGCTGACCCCTGTGATTTCCCCAAATGTGGGAAACTCGACAGCATTATTTGTGGTAGTGGGGGACTGTGTTTGTGTTTTCCTCTGGTCAGCTCTGGTAAAAGTCAGATTTCTTTGTCTCAGATCTTCCTCTAGCCTTGTTCTTCTTTCGAGAATTCCCTTGTGCTGCCTCAGTTGGATCTCCTTCACTTGACAGGGGGTTACCCGAGCAGCGACCCTCCCCAGCTCTAGCCCAACTCCTACTTACCTGCCAGGTGAGATACTATGATCACGTAGGTGCTTCTCCCAGGGCAAGGCTCACCCATTGCACTCTGGGTGTGCTGCTCCTGCGATTTCCCCAAATGTGGGAAACTTGACTGCATAATTTGTGTTTTCCCTGGTCGGCTCTCGTATAATTCAGATCTCTTTGTCTCAGGTCTCTCTCCAGCCTAGTTTGCTGTCTGTTTCCACTTCTCTTTTCTTAAGTGCCTTCCAATGCACAATGCAAACTACAGGTAGTGCTGCAGGGCCCACACCCTTTTACTTGCCGTACAGAGCAGCTCTGGAGCTGTTACAGTGCCCAGCTGCTGCAAGAAATCAGCTTGAATGCTTCAGGGGCTGGGGCATAGCAAACATGAGCCCCACACCGAAGGAGGGTGGGGGTGTTTAATGTGAACTAAGGGTCATCCAAGCGCCGCAAAAGGCCGCCATGCCCTGCATACCCCTTTTCTCTTTTCATATGCAGATGAGGGTTCCAGCCAACTTTGGCCCACTGCTTGGATGACATCACCGTATGCAAATCCGTCTTCTGCAGAACTTCCCCCAGGAATGCTTGTACTAGTTGTTGCATTTGGTTTGTTGTTTGGGGGTGCTTCAGTATTAGGCAGCCTTCTGCCCTCCCATGTTCATCTGAAAATATGTGTTCTCCCTGCAGTTGTTGTCCCCAGATGGGAGTTCCCTTGTGCTGCCTCAGTTGAATCTCCTTTACTTGACAGAGATGTGCCTGAGCAGCGGCCCTCCCCAGCCCTATCCCAAATCATACTTATTTTGCATAGGAGATACCATTTTCATGAAGATTGTTCTCCGAGGGTGAGGTTCATTCATTGCATTTTGGGTATGCTGACCCCTGTGATTTCCCCAAATGTGGGAAACTCGACTGCATTATTTGTGGTAGTGGGGGACTGTGTTTGTGCTTTCCTCTGGTCAGCTCTGGTAAAAATCAGATTTCTTTATATCAGATCTTCCTCTAGCCTTGTTCTTCTTTCGAGAGTTCCCTTGTGCTGCCTCAGTTGGATCTCTTTCACTTGAGAGGGGGGTGCCCGAGCAGTGACCCTCCCCAGCTCTAGCCCAACTCCTACTTACCTGCCAGGTGAGATACTATGATCATGAAGGTGCTTCTCCCAGGGCAAGGCTCACCCATTGCACTCTGGTTGTGCTGCCCCTGCGATTTCCCCAAATGTGGGAAACTTGACTGCATAATTTGTGTTTCCCTTGGTCATCTCTCGTATAATTCAGATCTCTTTGTCTCAGGTCTCTCTCCAGCCTAGTTTGCTGTCTGTTTCCTCTTCTCTTTTCTTGAGCCGCTCCCTTCTATGCCCTTGCGCACTATCCTGACTTCTCCCGTCTGCTTACTTCGTGCCTTCCAACGCACAATGCAAACTACAGGTAGTGCTGCAGGGCCCACACCCTTTTACTTGCCTTACAGAGCAGCTCTGGAGCAGTTACAGTGCCCAGCTGCTGCAAGAAATCAGCTTGAATGCTTCAGGGGCTGGGGCATAGCCAACATGAGCCCCACACCGAAGGAGGGTGGAGGTGTGTAATGCGAACTAGGGGTCATCCAAGCGCCGCAAAAGGCCGCCATGCCCTGCACGCCCCTTTTCTCTTTTCATATGCAGACGAGGGTTGAAGCCAACTTTGACCCACTGCTTGGATGGCATCACCATATGCAAATCCATCTGCTGCAGGCCTTCCCCCAGGAATGCTTGCACTAGTTGTTGCATTTGGTTTGTTGTTTGGGGGTGCTTCAGTATTAGGCAGCCTTCTGCCCTCCCATGTTCATCTGAAAATATGTGTTCTCCCTGCAGTTGTTGTCCCCAGATGAGAGTTCCCTTGTGCTGCCTCAGTTGAATCTCCTTTACTTGACAGAGATGTGCCTGAGCAGCGGCCCTCCCCAGCCCTATCCCAAATCATACTTATTTTGCATAGGAGAGACCATGGTCTTGAAGATTGTTCTCCCAGGGTGAGGTTCATTCATTGCATTCTGGGTATGCTGACCCCTGTGATTTCCCCAAATGTGGGAAACTCAACTGCATTATTTGTGGTAGTGGGGGACTGTGTTTGTGCTTTCCTCTGGTCAGCTCTGGTAAAAGTCAGATTTCTTTGTTTCAGATCTTCCTCTAGCCTTGTTCTTCTTTCGAGAGTTCCCTTGTGCTGCCTCAGTTGGATCTCCTTCACTTGACAGGGGGGTGCCCGTGCAGCGACTCTCCCCAGCTCTAGCCCAACTTCTACTTACCTGCTAGGTGAGATGCTATAATCATGAAGGTGCTTCTCCCAGGGCAAGGCTCACCCATTGCACTCTGGATGTGCTGCCCCTGCGATTTCCCCAAATGTGGGAAACTTGACTGCATAATTTGTGTTTCCCCTGGTCGGCTCTGGTATAATTCAGATCTCTTTGTCTCAGGTCTCTCTCCAGCCTAGTTTGCTGTCTGTTTCCACTTCTCTTTTCTTAAGCCGCTCCATTCTATGGCCTTGCGCACTATCCTTACTTCTCCCGTCTGCTTACTTTGTGCCTTCCAATGCACAATGCAAACTACAGGTAGTGCTGCAGGGCCCACACCCTTTTACTTGCCGTACAGAGCAGCTCTGGAGCAGTTACAGTGCCCAGCTAATGCAAGAAATCAGCTTGAATGCTTCAGGGGCTGGGGCATAGCCAACATGAGCCCCACACCGAAGGAGGGTGGAGGTGTTTAATGCGAACTAGGGGTCATCCAAGCGCCGCAAAAGGCCGCCATGCCCTGCACGCCCCTTTTCTCTTTTCATATAAAGACGAGGGTTGAAGCCAACTTTGACCCACTGCTTTGGATGACATCACCATATGCAAATCCATCTGCTGCAGGCCTTCCCCCAGGAATGCTTGCACTAGTTGTTGCATTTGGTTTGTTGTTTGGGGGTGCTTCTGTATTAGGCAGCCTTCTGCCCTCCCATGTTCATCTGAAAATATGTGTTCTCCCTGCAGTTGTTGTCCCCAGATGAGAGTTCCTTTATGCTGCCTCAGTTGAATCTCCTTTACTTGACAGAGATGTGCCTGAGCAGCGGCCCTCCCCAGCCCTATCCCAAATCATACTTATTTTGCATAGGAGAGACCATGGTCATGAAGATTATTCTCCCAGTATGAGGTTCATTCATTGCATTCTGGGTATGCTGACCCCTGTGATTTCCCCAAATGTGGGAAACTCGACAGCATTATTTGTGGTAGTGGGAGACTGTGTTTGTGTTTTCCTCTGGTCAGCTCTGGTAAAAGTCAGATTTCTTTGTCTCAGATCTTCCTCTAGCCTTGTTCTTCTTTCGAGAATTCCCTTGTGCTGCCTCAGTTGGATCTCCTTCACTTGACAGGGGGGGTACCCGAGCAGCGACCCTCCCCAGCTCTAGCCCAACTCCTACTTACCTGCCAGGTGAGATACTATGATCACGTAGGTGCTTCTCCCAGGGCAAGGCTCACCCATTGCACTCTGGGTGTGCTGCTCCTGCGATTTCCCCAAATGTGGGAAACTTGACTGCATAATTTGTGTTTCCCCTGGTCGGCTCTCGTATAATTCAGATCTCTTTGTCTCAGGTCTCTCTCCAGCCTAGTTTGCTGTCTGTTTCCACTTCTCTTTTCTTAAGTGCCTTCCAATGCACAATGCAAACTACAGGTAGTGCTGCAGGGCCCACACCCTTTTACTTGCCTTACAGAGCAGCTCTGGAGCTGTTACAGTGCCAAGCTGCTGCAAGAAATCAGCTTGAATGCTTCAGGGGCTGGGGCATGGCCAACATGAGCCCCACACCGAAGGAGGGTGGGGGTGTTTAATGCGAACTAAGGGTCATCCAAGCGCCGCAAAAGGCCGCCATGCCCTGCATACCCCTTTTCTCTTTTCATATGCAGATGAGGGTTCCAGCCAACTTTGGCCCACTGCTTGGATGACATCACCGTATGCAAATCCGTCTTCTGCAGACCTTCCCCCAGGAATGCTTGTACTAGTTGTTGCATTTGGTTTGTTGTTTGGGCGTGCTTCAGTATTAGGCAGCCTTCTGCCCTCCCATGTTCATCTGAAAATATGTGTTCTCCCTGCAGTTGTTGTCCCCAGATGAGAGTTCCCTTGTGCTGCCTCAGTTGAATCTCCTTTACTTGACAGAGATGTGCCTGAGCAGCGGCCCTCCCCAGCCCTATCCCAAATCATACTTATTTTGCATAGTAGATACCATGGTCATAAAGACTGTTCTCCCAGGATGAGGTTCATTCATTGCATTCTGGGTATGCTGACCCCTGTGATTTCCCCAAATGTGGGAAACTCAACTGCATTATTTGTGGTAGTGGGGGACTGTTTTTGTGTTTTCCTCTGGTCAGCTCTGGTAAAAGTCAGATTTCTTTGTCTCAGATCTTCCTCTAGCCTTGTTCTTCTTTCGAGAGTTCCATTGTGCTGCCTCAGTTTGATCTCCTTCACTTGACAGGGGGGTACCCGAGTAGCGACCCTCCCCAGCTCTAGCCCAACTCCTACATACCTGCCAGGTGAGATACTATGATCATGAAGGTGCTTCTCCCAGGGCAAGGCTCACCCATTGCACTCTGGGTGTGCTGCTCCTGCGATTTCCCCAAATGTGGGAAACTTGACTGCATAATTTGTGTTTCCCCTGGTCGGCGCTTGTATAATTCAGATCTCTTTGTCTCAGGTCTCTCTCCAGCCTAGTTTGCTGTCTGTTTCCACTTCTCTTTTCTTGAGCCCCTGCCGTCTATGCCCTTGTGCACTCTCCTGACTTCTCCTGTCTGCTTACTTTGTGCCTTCCAACGCACAATGCGAACTACAGGTAGTGCTGCAGGGCCCACACCCTTTTACTTGCCTTACAGAGCAGCTCTGGAGCTGTTACAGTGCCCAGCTGCTGCAAGAAATCAGCTTGAATACTTCAGGGGCTGGGGCATAGCCAACATGAGCCCCACACCGAAGGAGAATGGAGGTGTTTAATGCGAACTAGGGGTCATCCAAGCACCGCAAAAGGCCGCCATGCCCTGCATAACCCTTTTTTCTTTGCATATGCAGATGAGGGTTCCAGCCAACTTTGGCCCACTGCTTGGATGACATCACCGTATGCAAATCCGTCTTCTGCAGACCTTCTCCCAGGAATGCTTTTACTAGTTGTTGCATTTGGTTTGTTGTTTGGGGGTGCTTCAGTATTAGGCAGCCTTCTGCCCTCCCATGTTCATCTGAAAATATGTGTTCTCCCTGCAGTTGTTGTCCCCAGATGAGAGTTCCCTTGTGCTGCCTCAGTTGAATCTCCTTTACTTGACAGAGATGTGCCTGAGCAGCGGCCCTCCCCAGCCCTATCCCAAATCATACTTATTTTGCATAGGAGATACCATGGTCATGAAGATTGTTCTCCCAGGGTTAGGTTCATTCATTGCATTCTGGGTATGCTGACCCCTGTGATTTCCCCAAATGTGGGAAACTCAACTGCATTATTTGTGGTAGTGGGGGACTGTGTTTGTGCTTTCCTCTGGTCAGCTCTGGTAAAAGTCAGATTTCTTTGTCTCAGATCTTCCTCTAGCCTTGTTCTTCTTTCGAGAGTTCCCTTGTGTTGCCTCAGTTGGATCTCCTTCACTTGACAGGGGGGTGCCCGAGCAGCGACCCTCCCCAGCTCTAGCCCAACTCCTACTTACCTGCCAGGTGAGATACTATGATCATGTAGGTGCTTCTCCCAGGGCAAGGCTCACCCATTGCACTCTGGGTGTGCTGCCCCTGCGATTTCCCCAAATGTGGGAAACTTGACTGCATAATTTGTGTTTCCCCTGGTCGGCTCTCATATAATTCAGATCTCTTTGTCTCAGGTCTCTCTCCAGCCTAGTTTGCTGTCTGTTTCCACTTCTTTTTTCTTGAGCCCCTCCCTTCTATACCCTTGTGGACTCTCTTGACTTCTCCTCCTGTCTGCTTACTTTGTGCCTTCCAACGCACAATGCAAACTACAGGTAGTGCTGCAGGGCCCACACCCTTTTACTTGCCTTTCAGAGCAGCTCTGGAGCTGTTACAGTGCCCAGCTGCTGCAAGAAATCAGCTTGAATGCTTCAGGGGCTGGGGCATAGCCAACATGAGCCCCACACCGACGGAGGGTGGAGGTGTTTAATGCGAACTAAGGGTCATCCAAGCGCCGCAAAAGGCCGCCATGCCCTGCATACCCCTTTTCTCTTTTCATATGCAGATGAGGGTTCCAGCCAACTTTGGCCCACTGCTTGGATGACATCACCGTATGCAAATCCGTCTTCTGCAGACCTTCCCCCAGGAATGCTTGTACTATTTGTTGCATTTGGTTTGTTGTTTGGGGTGCTTCAGTATTAGGCAGCCTTCTGCTCTCCCATGTTCATCTGAAAATATGTGTTCTCCCTGCAGTTGTTGTCCCCAGATGAGAGTTCCCTTGTGCTGCCTCAGTTGAATCTCCTTTACTTGACAGAGATGTGCCTGAGCAGCGGCCCTCCCCAGCCCTATCCCAAATCATACTTATTTTGCATAGGAGATACCATGGTCATGAAGATTGTTCTCCCAGGGTGAGGTTCATTCATTGCATTCTGGGTATGCTGACCCCTGTGATTTCCCCAAATGTGGGAAACTCGACTGCATTATTTGTGGTAGTGGGGGACTGTGTTTGTGCTTTCCTCTGGTCAGCTCTGGTAAAAGTCAGATTTCTTTGTCTCAGATCTTCCTCTAGCCTTGTTCTCTTTTTGAGAGTTTCCTTGTGCTGCCTCAGTTGGATCTCCTTCACTTGACAGGGGGGTGCCCGAGCAGCGACCCTCCCCAGCTCAAGCCCAACTCTTACTTACCTGCCAGGTGAGATACTATGATCAGGAAGGTGCTTCTCCCAGGGCAAGGCTCACCCATTGCACTCTGGGTGTGCTGCTCCTACGATTTCCCCAAATGTGGGACACTTGATTGCATAATTTGTGTTTCCTCTGGTCGGCTACTCGTATAATTCAGATCTCTTTGTCTCAGGTCTCTCTTTAGCCTAGTTTGCTGTCTGTTTCCACTTCTCTTTTCTTGAGCCCCTGCCTTCTATGCCCTTGTGCACTCTCCTGACTTCTCCTGTCTGCTTACTTTGTGCCTTCCAACGCACAATGCGAACTACAGGTAGTGCTGCAGGGCCCACACCCTTTTACTTGCCTTACAGAGCAGCTCTGGAGCTGTTACAGTGCCCAGCTGCTGCAAGAAATCAGCTTGAATACTTCAGGGGCTGGGGCATAGCCAACATGAGCCCCACACCGAAGGAGAATGGAGGTGTTTAATGCGAACTAGGGGTCATCCAAGCGCCGCAAAAGGCCGCCATGCCCTGCATAACCCTTTTTTCTTTGCATATGCAGATGAGGGTTCCAGCCAACTTTGGCCCACTGCTTGGATGACATCACCGTATGCAAATCCGTCTTCTGCAGACCTTCTCCCAGGAATGCTTTTACTAGTTGTTGCATTTGGTTTGTTGTTTGGGGGTGCTTCAGTATTAGGCAGCCTTCTGCCCTCCCATGTTCATCTGAAAATATGTGTTCTCCCTGCAGTTGTTGTCCCCAGATGAGAGTTCCCTTGTGCTGCCTCAGTTGAATCTCCTTTACTTGACAGAGATGTGCCTGAGCAGCGGCCCTCCCCAGCCCTATCCCAAATCATACTTATTTTGCATAGGAGATACCATGGTCATGAAGATTGTTCTCCCAGGGTTAGGTTAATTCATTGCATTCTGGGTATGCTGACCCCTGTGATTTCCCCAAATGTGGGAAACTCAACTGCATTATTTGTGGTAGTGGGGGACTGTGTTTGTGCTTTCCTCTGGTCAGCTCTGGTAAAAGTCAGATTTCTTTGTCTCAGATCTTCCTCTAGCCTTGTTCTTCTTTCGAGAGTTCCCTTGTGTTGCCTCAGTTGGATCTCCTTCACTTGACAGGGGGGTGCCCGAGCAGCGACCCTCCCCAGCTCTAGCCCAACTCCTACTTACCTGCCAGGTGAGATACTATGATCATGTAGGTGCTTCTCCCAGGGCAAGGCTCACCCATTGCACTCTGGGTGTGCTGCCCCTGCGATTTCCCCAAATGTGGGAAACTTGACTGCATAATTTGTGTTTCCCCTGGTCGGCTCTCATATAATTCAGATCTCTTTGTCTCAGGTCTCTCTCCAGCCTAGTTTGCTGTCTGTTTCCACTTCTTTTTTCTTGAGCCCCTCCCTTCTATACCCTTGTGGACTCTCTTGACTTCTCCTCCTGTCTGCTTACTTTGTGCCTTCCAACGCACAATGCAAACTACAGGTAGTGCTGCAGGGCCCACACCCTTTTACTTGCCTTTCAGAGCAGCTCTGGAGCTGTTACAGTGCCCAGCTGCTGCAAGAAATCAGCTTGAATGCTTCAGGGGCTGGGGCATAGCCAACATGACTGACCCCTAGTTTGCATTAAACACCTCCACCCTCCTTCGGTGTGGGGCTCATGTTGGCTATGCCCCAGCCCCTGAAGCATTCAAGCTGATTTCTTGCAGCAGCTGGGCACTGTAACAGCTCCAGAGCTGCTCTGTAAGGCAAGTAAAAGGGTGTGGGCCCTGCAGCACTACCTGTAGTTTGCATTGTGCATTGGAAGGCACAAAGTAAGCAGACGGGAGGAGAAGTCAGGATAGTGCACAAGGGTATAGAAGGAAGCGGCTGAAGAAAAGAGAAGTGGAAACAGACAGCAAACTAGGCTGGAGAGAGACCTGAGACAAAGAGATCTGAATTATACGAGAGCCGACCAGGGGAAACACAAATTATGCAGTCAAGTTTCCCACATTTGGGGAAATCGCAGGAGCAGCACACCCAGAGTACAATGGGTGAGCCTTGCCCTGGGAGAAGCACCTTCATGATCATAGTATCTCACCTGGCAGGTAAGTAGGAGTTGGTCTAGAGCTGGGGAGGGTTGCTGCTCGGGTACCCCCCTGTAAAGTGAAGGAGATCCAACTGAGGCAGCACAAGGGAACTCTCGAAAGAAGAACAAGGCTAAAGGAAAATCTGAGACAAAGAAATCTGACTTTTACCAGAGCTGACCAGAAGAAATCACAAACACAGCCTCCCACTACCACAAATAATGCAGTCAAGTTTCCCACATTTGGGGAAATCACAGGGGTCAGCATACCCAAAATGCAATGAATGAACCTCACCCTGGGAGAAAAATCTTCATGACCATGGTATCTCCTATGCAAAATAAGTATGATTTGGAATAGGGCTGGGGAGGGCCGCTGCTCATGCACATCTCTATCAAGTAAAGGAGATTCAACTGAGGCAGCACAAGGGAACTCTCATCTGGGGACAACAACTGCAGGGAGAACATATATTTTCAGATGAACATGGGAGGGCAGAAGGCTGCCTAATACTGAAGCACCCCCAAACAACAAACCAAATGCAACAACTAGTGCAAGCATTCCTGGGGGAAGGCCTGCCGCAGATGGATTTGCATATGGTGATGTCATCCAAGCAGTGGGTCAAAGTTGGCTTCAACCCTCGTCTGCATATGAAAAGAGAAAAGGGGCGTGCAGGGCATGGTGGCCTTTTGCGGCGCTTGGCTGACCCCTAGTTTGCATTAAACACCTCCAACCTCCTTTGGTGTGGGGCTCATGTTCAAAGTTCAAAACAGGGTACAACTTGCACGGGTTAATGCTTGCATTGGTTAACTTATTAACATTATCCTTAACATTTATACAGTTGCTAAGTGCCTATTAGTCAAAAGGTTGGTGGTTCAATCCCACCCAGGGACGTAATTGACCTTGTGATCAGATTTTGGTGATATTTAAGTAGACAAGTCAAAATTGCAAACCCCCTCTTATGGTGTAGGGTACCTGGCCTTCTCTGATGTAATCAGAGTTAGATTTGATTAAGTGATTTTATAAAAAATCAGCTAGGAAGCACAATTTAGCAGTGGGTTGCAGAGAAAAAGAAAAATGCTGGCAGAAAAATCCAATTGAGTGATTAAACAGCTCTTCATTTTCTGGCTTTATTTTTATGATAACAAATTTGTTCTCTGAAAAGTGTCCACAAAGCCAAGTATCTGATTAACATCTTTGTAGGGATGGTTTTTCACCTATTACTAAATTAAACTTGCTTCATTGGAAAGGCAGCAAGATGCATCCTCATTTCAATATCTATGGAAATAATACAGGTTGACACCAGGAAACATTAACGCCACTGCATCTTTGCTGTTTTCTCATGTGGAAGTCTGTTTAATGTGAAAACAAGGTGATATCTAATTAGCACACAGGTAAGGAATTAAGAAAATCTTTATTTAAGGGTGAAGATGTTTCTCACAAAATCGTTGCCCCAATGCATCATTGAAATTCAAGCTGGAAAGATGATTTTAATATATCACTTGTACATTTTGTATTGCTCTTCTGGTGACAATGTAGTTTGTTTTTGTCAATTACCATTTTAATAATCGGGTAAAGAAAATTAATTGGATTTTTGAAAGAAAACAATACTGTCAATATACTATTAAAACAAATTAAAATGGTAAAAGTTATTGTACTTTAAGTAAAAATAAAAGAGCAAAAATATCAATCCCAGTTTTGGATTACTTTAATTAACAAAAAAAATGCATATAGCAGAGGATAGTTTCAATCTGCCTACCTCTGGGTTATGGACCCAGCATGCTTCCATTACAGTACTCTGCTGCACATGTAAGTGCAAGAGATCCTGAAGCACTCACTCATCATGGGAAAGTACCAATGTGTTTCTTCATTGGTTGATGGAAGAAACATCTTACAAAAACTCTCCACATTATTGACTTTTTAAAATGTTTCTAGGAATCGTTCTAGATGAATGCTTATTAGCCTTTGTCAGTATATAGTTTTGCAAAGTGTCGCTGTGGCGCAATCAGTTAGTGTGTAAGGCTATTAACCAAAAGGTTGGTGGTTCAATCCCACCCAGGGACTTAATTGACCTTGTTATCAGATTTTGGTGATCTTTAAGCAGACAAGTCAAAATTTCAAACCCCCTGTTATGGTGTAGGGTACCTGGCCTTCTCTGATGTAATCAGAGTTAGATTTGATTCAGTGATTTTATAAAAACAGCTAGGAAGCACAATTTAGCAGTGGGTTGCAGAGAAAAAGAAATATGCTGGCAGAAAAATCCAATTGAGTGATTAAACAGCTCTTCATTTTCTGGCTTTATTTTTATGCTAACTAATTTGTTCTCTGAAAAGTGTCCACAAAGCCAAGTATCTGATTAACATATTTGTAGTGATGGTTTTTCACCTATTACTAAATTAAACTTGCTTCATTGGAAAGGCAGCAAGATGCATCCTCATTTCAATATCTACTGAAATAATACAGGTTGACACCAGGAAACATTAACGCCACTGCATCCTTGCTGCTTTCTCATGTGGAAGTCTGTTTAATGTGAAAACAAGGTGATATCTAATTAGCACACAGGTAAGGAATTAAGAAAATCTTTATTTAAGGGTGAAGATGTTTCTCACAAAATCGTTGCCCCAATGCATCATTGAAATTCAAGCTGGAAAGATGATTTTAATATATCACTTGTACATTTTGTATTGCTCTTCTGGTGACAATGTAGTTTGTTTTTGTCAATTACCATTTTAATAATCGGGTAAAGAAAATTAATTGGATTTTTGAAAGAAAACAATACTGTCAATATACTATTAAAACAAATTAAAATGGTAAAAGTTATTGTACTTTAAGTAAAAATAAAAGCTAAAATATCAATCCCAGTTTTGGATTACTTTAATGAACAAAAAAAAAATGCATATAGCAAAGGATAGTTTCAATCTGCCTACCTCTGGGTTATGGGCCCAGCATGCTTCCAGTGCAGTACTCTGCTGCACATGTAAGTGCAAGAGATCCTGAAGCACTCACTCATCATGCGAAAGTACCAATGTGTTTCTTCATTGGTTGCTGGAAGAAACATCTTACAAAAACTCTCCAGATTATTGACTTTTTAAAGTTTTTCTAGGAAACCTGCGACCCTCCAGCTGCTGTGGAACTACATATCCCAGCATGCCCTGCCTCAGTTTTAGCATACCTTAATAGCAAAACTGTGGCAGGGCATGCTGGGATGTGTAGTTTCACAGCAGCTGGAGGGCCACAGGATGAAGACCCATGTGCTAGAACCAAACCGCAGGTACATTGAATGCTAGCAAGCTGAATGTTTAAATCCTTTTTGTTCCGCAGCATTCCAATGCGGAAGATTCCATGGAACCAGAGATTATTCCATTGAGAAGGACATGCTGCCTGGATGACTGCACTGTGCAAATTAAATCACGGAGCCAGTTGGCTTGTGGGTGGCTCTGGTGACTGGGTGGTTGGGTGGGCGGTGTGTCGGAGGTGGAGCACATGCAAATGAATGTGTATCATCCAGCTAGTGAGAGAGAAAACTCATGCAGGAGTGTGCCTGCTTGTCAGTGAGTTATGCACCTTGCCAGACGTCAAATCTACATGGAGCAACTGGAGGGGACAAGAGCAGGTTTGGAAAATATACACAGAAGAGCTTATATGCTGGCGCATTCTCCATGATTGTGTCAGCTTATGTTTTGGTGCACTGCACTTTCCTCCACTAAGTTTTAGCCATTTTGTTTAAACGCAAGTGTAGTTGCTTCTCGCTCTTTTGGCTGTGATATTGTATTGTGGTTGAAGAGTCTGCTGGAGGGATTGTTTTCTTCATTGGCGAGAGACTGAAGATATTCCAGGATGGAAGGCTTGGGAACACTATCCGTTTTTCAGTTGTGGAAGAGTTGAAAGACCGGATTGGACTACATTCTATAGTAAAGGGTATCTTTGTATTTATTAATCCTCCCTTTATATGTGTCTGTCTTTTAATAAAGCTTTGGGCTTGTGATTCCGTCACCCTCTTACACTCCACACCCATAGCCTTATTAACTATTGTATTGTTTAAATGTATAGTGCAGTTCATGATTTATAGTGTAGGCTGACCTGTACTGTAGTTCTTGAACTGTACTATACCGACAGCATTTGTATTGTGTTTTGGCTGTGCTGCAACACAGTACTTATGTGTGTAATGTTTATGTATGTTTTTTTGCTTCTTTATGTCAATAAAGACTGCTTTTTCAATCCAATATCTGAAAACAATCAATGTTTATCTTTGATGGCAATAGAAGTGGTATGATATTTGCTGCTTTTGAAAGGCAATATCTGATATGTCCCCTATCTGGGAACCATATATTAAATGGCTTTTCAGAAAAGGGAGATGGGAGAAGAGCTTTCAGTACTTGTAGGACCGATGCACATTTCCTATTCTAGCCTCCAAAAACAGATTCAGTTGCATTTTCCAGCGTGTTTTGGATGCGCCTTTGCAAATGTCTTACATCGACAAACTTATTTAGTACTATTTTGCAAATAGGGTTACATTGTTGCAACATTGTGTTCCCTAATTGCTTGATTTTTTAAATGCAACAATTGATAAAAACACCTGATAACTGCTCTGCGGAGTCTTATTTTGTGTCTACTTCTTATCTACATTTAATTCCGTACCTCTAATCAAGGCATTTTTAAATGCTGGCGGCTGCCAGGACGTGAGGCCTACCTAGACTTTAGATCTGAATTTGAATGTACTTGTGAACTAACTTAATTTCCTACTTCTAAATTCATTCCTAAATTCACTACTTACATGAATCCTGTAGTTGGGCATTTTGGGACTTCGATTGTGGGCATTGTTTTGTGTCCAGACCAGCAGCAGGTGGTGTGCATTTGCTGGAAAGGCATCGAAGACCTCCGATATGCTGCATCTCCTGATGTGTGTCTCCCTCAAGTGGCTGTCAGCAAATGCCTGCTAGACACCCCATTCCAAGCTGATTGTGACATCACGGAACATGCATCATAGAACAGGCATGCTAAAACATGGGTCTTCAACCTGCGACCCTCCAGCTGCTATGGAACTACACATCCCAGCATGCCCTGCCTCAGTTTTAGCATACCTTATAGCAAAACTGTGGCAGGGCGTGCTGGGATGTGTAGTTTCACAGCAGCTGGAGGGCCACAGGATGAAGACCCATGTGCTAGAGCCAAGCCGCAGGTACATTGAATGCTAGCAAGCTGAATATTTAAATCCTTTTTGTTCCGCAGCATTCCAATGCGGAAGATTCCATGGAACCAGAGATCCTTCCATTGAGAAGGACATGCTGCCTGGATGACTACACTGTGCAAATTAAATCACGGAGCCAGTTGGTTTGTGGGTGGCTCTGGTGACTGGGTGGTTGGGTGGGTGGTGTGTCGGAGGTGGAGCACATGCAAATGATTGTGTATCATCCAGCTAGTGAGAGTGAAAACTCATGCAGGAGTGTGCCTGCTTGTCAGTGGGTTATGCACCTTGCCAGACGTTAAATCTACATAGAGCAGCTGGAGGGGACAAGAGCATGTTTGCAAAATATAGATAGAAGAGCATATATGCTGGCGCATTCTCCATGATTGTGTCAGCTTATGTTTTGGTGCACTGCACTTTCCTCCACTAAGTTTTAGCCATTTTTGTTAAGCTCAAGTGTAGTTGCTTCTCGGCCTTTTGGCTGTGATCTTGTATTGTGGTTGAAGGGTCTGCTGGAGGGAGGGATTGCTTTCTTCATTGGCGAAAGACCAAAGATATTCCAGGATGGAAGGCTTGGGAACACTATCTGTTTTTCAGTTGTGGAAGAGCACAGAGGTCGGATTGGACTACATTCTATAGTAAAGGATGTCTTTCTATTTATTAAACCTCCCCTTATATGTGTCAGTCTTTCAATAAAGCTTCGGGCTTGTGATTCCCTCACCCTCTTACACTCCACACCCATAGCCTTATTAACTGTTGTATTATTGTACAGTTTAAATGTATAGTGCAGTTCATGATTTATAGTGTAGGCTGGCCTGTGCTGTAGTTCTTGAACTGTACTATACCATCAGCATTTCTATTGTGTTTTGGCTGTGCCGCAACGCGGGTACTTATGTGTGTAATGTTTATGTATGTTTTTTTGCTTCTTTATGTGCATCGGTCCTACAAGTAATGAAAGCTCTTCTCCCATCTCCCTTTTCTGAAAAGCCATTTAATATATGGTTCCCAGATAGGGGACATATCAGATATTGGATTTCAAAAGCATCAAATATCATACCACTTTTATTGCCATCAAAGATAAACATTGATTGTTTTCAGATATTGGCTTGAAAAAGCAGTCTTTATTGACATAAAAAAAAACATACATAAACATTGCACACATAAATACAGTGTTGCAGCACAGCCAAAACACAATACAAATGCTGACGGTATAGTACAGTTCAAGAACTACAGCACAGGCCAGTCTACACTATAAATCATGAACTGCACTATACATTTAAAGTATACAATAATACAACAGTTAATAAGGCTATGGGTGTGGAGTGTAAGAGGGTGAGGGATTCACAAAACCGAAGCTTTATTGTAACACAGACACATATAAGGGGAGGGTCAATAAATAGAAAGATATCCTTTACTATAGAATGTAGTCCAATCCGACCTCTGTGCTCTTCCACAACTGAAAAACAGATAGTGTTCCCAAGCCTTCCATCCTGGAATATCTTTGATCTTTCGCCAATGAAGAAAACAATCCCTCCCTCCAGCAGACCCTTCAACCACGATACAAGATCACAGCCAAAAGGCCGAGAAGCAACTACACTTGAGCTTAACAAAAATGGCTAAAACTTAGTGGAGGAAAGTGCAGTGCACCAAAACATAAGCTGACACAATCATGGAGAATGCGCCAGCATATATGCTCTTCTATCTATATTTTGCAAACCTGCTCTTGTCCCCTCCAGCTGCTCTATGTAGATTTAACGTCTGGCAAGGTGCATAACCCACTGACAAGCAGGAACACTCCTGCATGAGTTTTCTCTCTCACTAGCTGGATGATACACAATCATTTGCATGCGCTCCACTTCCGACACACCACCCACCCAACCACCCAGTCACCAGAGCCACCCACAAGCCAACTGGCTCCGTGATTTAATTTGCACAGTGTAGTCATCCAGGCAGCATGTCCTTCTCAATGGAAGGATCTCTGGTTCCATGGAATCTTCCGCAATGGAATGCTGCGGAACAAAAAGGATTTAAATATTCAGCTTGCTAGCATTCAATGTACCTGCGGCTTGGCTCTAGCACATGGGTCTTCATCTTGTTGCATTTGGTTTGTTGTTTGGGGGTGCTTCAGTATTAGGCAGCCTTCTGCCCTCCCATGTTCATCTGAAAATATGTGTTCTCCCTGCAGTTGTTGTCCCCAGATGAGAGTTCCCTTGTGCTGCCTCAGTTGAATCTCCTTTACTTGACAGAGATGTGCCTGAGCAGCGGCCCTCCCCAGCCCTATCCCAAATCATACTTATTTTGCATAGGAGATAACATGGTCATGAAGATTGTTCTCCCAGGGTTAGGTTCATTCATTGCATTCTGGGTATGCTGACCTCTGTGATTTCCCCAAATGTGGGAAACTCAACTGCATTATTTGTGGTAGTGGGGGACTGTGTTTGTGCTTTCCTCTGGTCAGCTCTGGTAAAAGTCAGATTTCTTTGTCTCAGATCTTCCTCTAGCCTTGTTCTTCTTTCAAGAGTTCCCTTGTGCTGCCTCAGTTGGATCTCCTTCACTTGACAGGGGGGTGCCCGAGCAGCGACCCTCCCCAGCTCTAGCCCAACTCCTACTTACCTGCCAGGTTAGATACTATGATCATGAAGTTGCTTCTCCCAGGGCAAGGCTCACCCATTGCACTCTGGGTGTGCTGCCCCTGCGATTTCCCCAAATGTGGGAAACTTGACTGCATAATTTGTGTTTCCCCTAGTCGGCTCTCATATAATTCAGATCTCTTTGTCTCAGGTCTCTCTCCAGCCTAGTTTGCTGTCTGTTTCCACTTCTTTTTTCTTGAGCCCCTCCCTTCTACACCCTTGTGCACTATCCTGACTTCTCCTCCTGTCTGCTTACTTTGTGCCTTCCGATGCACAATGCAAACTACAGGTAGTGCTGCAGGGCCCACACCCTTTTACTTGCCTTACAGAGCAGCTCTGGAGCTGTTACAGTGCCAAGCTGCTGAAAGAAATCAGCTTGAATGCTTCAGGGGCTGGGGCATGGCCAACATGAGCCCCACACCGAAGGAGGGTGGGGGTGTTTAATGAGAACTAAGGGTCATCCAAGCGCCGCAAAAGGCCGCCATGCCCTGCATACCCCTTTTCTCTTTTCATATGCAGATGAGGGTTCCAGCCAACTTTGGCCCACTGCTTGGATGACATCACTGTATGCAAATCCGTCTTCTGCAGACCTTCCCCCAGGAATGCTTGAACTAGTTGTTGCATTTGGTTTGTTGTTTGGGGGTGCTTCAGTATTAGGCAGCCTTCTGCCCTCCCATGTTCATCTGAAAATATGTGTTCTCCCGGCAGTTGTTGTCCCCAGATGAGAGTTCCTTTGTGCTGCCTCAGTTGAATCTCCTTTACTTGACAGAGATGTGCCTGAGCAGCGGCCCTCCCCAGCCCTTTCCCAAATCATACTTATTTTGCATAGGAGATACCATGGTCATAAAGATTGTTCTCCCAGGGTGAGGTTCATTCATTGCATTCTGGGTATGCTGACCCCTGTGATTTCCCCAAATGTGGGAAACTCAACTGCATTATTTGTGGTAGTGGGGGACTGTGTTTGTGTTTTCCTCTGGTCAGCTCTGGTAAAAGTCAGATTTCTTTGTCTCAGATCTTCCTCTAGCCTTGTTCTTCTTTCGAGAGTTCCATTGTGCTGCCTCAGTTTGATCTCCTTCACTTGACAGGGGGGTACCCAAGCAGCGACCCTCCCCAGCTCTAGCCCAACTCCTACATACCTGCCAGGTGAGATACTATGATCATGAAGGTGCTTCTCCCAGGGCAAGGCTCACCCATTGCACTCTGGGTGTGCTGCTCCTGCGATTTCCCCAAATGTGGGAAACTTGACTGCATAATTTGTGTTTCCCCTGGTCGGCTCTCGTATAATTCAGATCTCTTTGTCTCAGGTCTCTCTCCAGCCTAGTTTGCTGTCTGTTTCCACTTCTCTTTTCTTGAGCCGCTGCCTTCTATGCCCTTGTGCACTCTCCTGACTTCTCCTGTCTACTTACTTTGTGCCTTCCAACGCACAATGCAAACTACAGGTAGTGCTGCAGGGCCCACACCCTTTTACTTGCCTTTCAGAGCAGCTCTGGAGCTGTTACAGTGCCCAGCTGCTGCAAGAAATCAGCTTGAATGCTTCAGGGGCTGGGGCATAGCCAACATGAGCCCCACACCGACGGAGGGTGGAGGTGTTTAATGCGAACTAAGGGTCATCCAAGCGCCGCAAAAGGCCGCCATGCCCTGCATACCCCTTTTCTCTTTTCATATGCAGATGAGGGTTCCAGCCAACTTTGGCCCACTGCTTGGATGACATCACCGTATGCAAATCCGTCTTCTGCAGACCTTTTCCCAGGAATGCTTGTACTAGTTGTTGCATTTGGTTTGTTGTTTGGGGGTGCTTCAGTATTAGGCAGCCTTCTGCTCTCCCATGTTCATCTGAAAATATGTCTTCTACCTGCAGTTGTTGTCCCCAGATGAGAGTTCCCTTGTGCTGCCTCAGTTGAATCTCCTTTACTTGACAGAGATGTGCCTGAGCAGCGGCCCTCCCCAGCCCTATCCCAAATCATACTTATTTTGCATAGGAGATACCATTGTCATGAAGATTGTTCTCCCAGGGTGAGGTTCATTCATTGCATTCTGGGTATGCTGACCCCTGTGATTTCCCCAAATGTGGGAAACTCGACTGCATTATTTGTGGTAGTGGGGGACTGTGTTTGTGCTTTCCTCTGGTCAGCTCTGGTAAAAGTCAGATTTCTTTGTCTCAGATCTTCCTCTAGCCTTGTTCTTTTTTCGAGAGTTTCCTTGTGCTGCCTCAGTTGGAGCTCCTTCACTTGACAGGGGGGTGCCCGAACAGCGACCCTCCCCAGCTCTAGCCCAACTCCTACTTACCTGCCAGGTGAGATACTATGATCAGGAAGGTGCTTCTCCCAGGGCAAGGCTCACCCAATGCACTCTGGGTGTGCTGCTCCTACGATTTCCCCAAATGTGGGACACTTGATTACATAATTTGTGTTTCCTCTGGTCGGCTCTCGTATAATTCAGATCTCTTTGTCTCAGGTCTCTCTCCAGCCTAGTTTGCTGTCTGTTTCCACTTCTCTTTTCTTGAGCCGCTCCCTTCTATGCCCTTGTGCACTATCCTGACTTCTCCCGTCTGCTTACTTTGTGCCTTCCAAAGCACAATGCAAACTACAGGTAGTGCTGCAGGGCCCACACCCTTTTACTTGCTTTACAGAGCAGCTCTGGAGCTGTTACAGTGCCCAGCTGCTGCAAGAAATCAGCTTGAATGCTTCAGGGGCTGGGGCATAGCCAACATGAGCCCCACACCGAAGGAAGGTGGAGGTGTTTAATGCGAACTAGGGGTCATCCAAGCGCCGCAAAAGGCCGCCATGCCCTGCACACCCCATTTTTATTTTCATATGCAGACGAGGGTTGAAGCCAACTTTGACCCACTGCTTGGATGACATCACCATATGCAAATCCATCTGCTGCAGGCCTTCCCCCAGGAATGCTTGCACTAGTAGTTGCATTTGGTTTGTTGTTTGGGGGTGCTTCAGTATTAGGCAGCCTTCTGCCCTCCCATGTTCATCTGAAAATATGTGTTCTCCCTGCAGTTGTTGTCCCCAGATGAGAGTTCCCTTGTGTTGCCTCAGTTGAATCTCCTTTACTTGACAGAGATGTGCCTGAGCAGCGGCCCTCCCCAGCCCTATCCCAAATCATACTTATTTTGCATAGGAGATACCATGGTCATGAAGATTGTTCTCCCAGGGTGAGGTTCATTCATTGCACTCTGGGTATGCTGACCCCTGTGATTTCCCCAAATGTGGGAAACTCGACTGCATTATTTGTGGTAGTGGGGGACTGTGTTTGTGCTTTCCTCTGGTCAGCTCTGGTAAAAGTCAGATTTCTTTGTCTCAGATCTTCCTCTAGCCTTGTTCTTCTTTCGAGAGTTCCCTTGTGCTGCCTCAGTTGGATCTCCTTCACTTGACAGGGGGTGCCCGAGCAGCAATCCTCCACAGCTCTAGCCCAACTCCTACTTACCTGCCAGGTGAGATACTATGATCTTCACTGTTAGGGCAATCAGGATGTGGAATTCCCTGCCAGGGAAGGTGGTAATGGCGGACTCTGTAATTGGATTTAAAAAAGGAATGGATACATTTCTGAATGAAAAAGCTATCCAAGGTTATAATACTTAAAATATCAACATGGTTAATCCGGGGGTAACATGAGTTATAGTAGTTAACTAGTCATAAAACATTATTCAGCAAGTATGTAGAATCATCACAACTTAAAACAGGTTGAACACGATGGGCAATTTGGCAATACTTTGGGATCAAAATGACTCCCAAATTCTATGATTTAAGCTGTTTTTTTAGGGTTTTTTGAAAAAAACACCCGAATCCAAAACACACCAGGATGAGGAGGATATGGGTGTTGCTGGCGCTGGGGAGGAAATTGACAAGGAGGATTCTGATGGTGAGGTGGTTTGTTTAAGTCAGGCACCCGGCGAGACACCTGTTGTCCGTGGGAGGAATATGGCCATTGACATGCCTGGTGAAAATACCAAAAAAATCAGCTCTTCGGTGTGGAAGTATTTCAACAGAAATGCGGACAACAGGTGTCAAGCCGTGTGTTGCCTTTGTCAAGCTGTAATAAGTAGGGGTAAGGACGTTAACCACCTCGGAACATCCTCCCTTATACGTCACCTGCAGCGCATTCATCATAAGTCAGTGACAAGTTCAAAAACTTTGGGCGACAGCGGAAGCAGTCCACTGACCAGTAAATCCCTTCCTCTTGTAACCAAGCTCACGCAAACCACCCCACCAACTCCCTCAGTGTCAATTTCCTCCTTCCCCAGGAATGCCAATAGTCCTGCAGGCCATGTCACTGACAATTCTGACGAGTTCTCTCCTGCCTGGGATTCCTCCGATGCATCCTTGAGTGTAACGCCTACTGCTGCTGGCGCTGCTGTTGTTGCTGCTGGGAGTCGATGGTCATCCCAGAGGGGAAGTCGTAAGACCACTTTTACTACTTCCACCAAGCAATTGACTGTCCAACAGTCTTTTGCAAGGAAGATGAAATATCACAGCAGTCATCCTGCTGCAAAGCGGATAACTGAGGCCTTGGCATCCTGGGCAGTGAGAAACGTGGTTCCGGTATCCATCATTACTTCAGAGCCAACTATAGACTTGATTGAGGTACTGTGTCCCCGGTACCAAATACCATCTAGGTTCCATTTCTCTAGGCAGGCGATACCGAAAATGTACACAGACCTCAGAAAAAGACTCACCAGTGTCCTAAAAAATGCAGTTGTACCCAATGTCCACTTAACCACGGACATGTGGACAAGTGGAGCAGGGCAGACTCAGGACTATATGACTGTGACAGCCCACTGGGTAGATGTATTGACTCCCGCCGCAAGAACAGCAGCGGCGGCACCAGTAGCAGCATCTCGCAAACGCCAACTCTTTCCTAGGCAGGCTACGCTTTGTATCACCGCTTTCCAGAATACGCACACAGCTGAAAACCTCTTACGGCAACTAAGGAAGATCATCACAGAATGGCTTACCCCAATTGGACTCTCCTGTGGATTTGTGGCATCGGACAACGCCAGCAATATTGTGCGTGCATTATATCTGGGCAAATTCCAGCACGTCCCATGTTTTGCCCATACCTTGAATTTGGTGGTGCAGAATTATTTAAAAAACGACAGGGGCGTGCAAGAGATGCTGTCGGTGGCCACAAGAATTGCGGGACACTTTCGGCGTACAGGCACCACGTACAGAAGACTGGAGCAACACCAAAAACGCCTGAACCTGCCCTGCCATCATCTGAAGCAAGAAGTGGTAACGAGGTGGAATTCAACCCTCTATATGCTTCAGAGGATGGAGGAGCAGCAAAAGGCCATTCAAGCCTATACATCTGACCACGATATAGGAGGTGGAATGCACCTGTCTCAAGCGCAGTGGAGAATGATTTCAACGTTGTGCAAGGTTCTGCAACCTTTTGAACTTGCCACACGTGAAGTCAGTTCAGACACTGCCAGCCTGAGTCAGGTCATTCCCGTCATCAGGCTTTTGCAGAAGAAGCTGGAGACATTGAAGGAGGAGCTAAGACAGAGCGATTCCGCTAGGCATGTGGGACTTGTGGATGGAGCCCTTCATTCGCTTAACCAGGATTCACGGGTGGTCAATCTGTTGAAATCAGAGCACTACATTTTGGCCACCGTGCTCGATCCTAGATTTAAAACCTACGTTGTATCTCTCTTTCCGGCAGACACAAGTCTGCAGGGGTTCAAAGACCTGCTGGTGAGAAAATTATCAAGTCAAGCGGAACTTGATCGGTCAACAGCTCCTCCTTCACATTCTCCCGCAATTGGGGGTGCGAGGAAAAGGCTCAGAATTCCGAGCCCACCCGCTGGCGGTGATGCAGGGCAGTCTGGAGCGACTGCTGATGCTGACATCTGGTCCGGACTGAAGGACCTGCCAACGATTACGGACATGTCGTCTACTGTCACTGCATATGATTCTCTCACCATTGAAAGAATGGTGGAGGATTATATGAGTGACCGCATCCAAGTAGGCACGTCAGACAGTCCGTACGTATACTGGCAGGAAAAAGAGGCAATTTGGAGGCCCTTGCACAAACTGGCTTTATTCTACCTAAGTTGCCCTCCCACAAGTGTGTACTCCGAAAGAGTGTTTAGTGCCGCCGCTCACCTTGTCAGCAATCGGCGTACGAGGTTACTTCCAGAAAATGTGGAGAAGATGATGTTCATTAAAATGAATTATAATCAATTTCTCCGTGGAGACATTGACCAGCAGCAATTGCCTCCACAAAGTATACAGGGAGCTGAGATGGTGGATTCCAGTGGGGACGAATTGATAATCTGTGAGGAGGGGGATGTACACGGTGATGAATCGGAGGATGATGAGGTGGACATCTTGCCTCTATAGAGCCAGTTTGTGCAAGGAGAGATTAATTGCTTCTTTTTTGGTGGGGGTCCAAACCAACCCGTCATTTCAGTCACAGTCGTGTGGCAGACCCTGTCACTGAAATGATGGGTTGGTTAAAGTGTGCATGTCCTGTTTATACAACATAAGGGTGGGTGGGAGGGCCCAAGGCAATTCCACCTTGCACCTCTTTTTTCTTTTATTTTTCTTTGCGTCATGTGCTGTTTGGGGAGTGTTTTTTGGAAGGGCCATCCTGCGTGACACTGCAGTGCCACTCCTAGATGGGCCAGGTGTTTGTGTCGGCCACTTGGGTCGCTGAGCTTAGTCACACAGCTACCTCATTGCGCCTCTTTTTTTCTTTGCGTCATGTGCTGTTTGGGGAGTGTTTTTTGGAAGGGCCATCCTGCGTGACACTGCAGTGACACTCCTAGATGGGCCAGGTGTTTGTGTCGTCCACTTGGGTCGCTGAGCTTAGTCACACAGCTACCTCATTGCGCCTCTTTTTTTCTTTGCGTCATGTGCTGTTTGGGGAGTGTTTTTTGGAAGGGCCATCCTGCGTGACACTGCAGTGCCACTCCTAGATGGGCCAGGTGTTTGTGTCGGCCACTTGGGTCGCTGAGCTTAGTCACACAGCTACCTCATTGCGCCTCTTTTTTTCTTTGCGTCATGTGCTGTTTGGGGAGTGTTTTTTGGAAGGGCCATCATGCGTGACACTGCAGTGCCACTCCTAGATGGGCCAGGTGTTTGTGTCGGCCACTTGGGTCACTGAGCTTAGTCATCCAGCGACCTCGGTGCAAATTTTAGGACTAAAAATAATATTGTGAGGTGTGAGGTGTTAAGAATAGACTGAAAATGAGTGGAAATTATGGTTATTGAGGTTAATAATACTTTGGGATCAAAATGACTCCCAAATTCTATGATTTAAGCTGTTTTTTAGGGTTTTTTGAAAAAAACACCCGAATCCAAAACACACCCGAATCCGACAACAAAAAATTCGGTGAGGTTTAGCCAAAACGCGTTCGAACCCAAAACACGGCCGCGGAACCGAACCCAAAACCAAAACACAAAACCCGAAAAATTTCCGGTGCACATCTCTAGTGGCCATGCCATGTCACTGTGCAGGAGCCAGCACCGCTCACACACTAGTCCCCGGTGCAGCCCCCAACCCCCGGGACACCCGGAGCAACAAAATGTAGATTCAGGCCACCAGGCCACGCCCCTACCTATGAAACCATGCCTCCTTTTTACCATTGCGCTGCTTATCTGCGCGCACTGCATTACAATCTCCCTCGCCACCTCTCTGGGTGTCACCAGTGATAGTGACACCTCTGCCATGCTTGTAGCAGCTGGTCCTAAGATCTACGCCTCAAGCCCTGAGTGTTTGCCCTTGTGACTTGTTGATCATCATAGCAAAGCAGATGCTTACAGAAAACTGCAGGGGCTTAGATTGAAAATAAAAAAAATTGATGGGTATAAGGTAGAGAGGAGCGGGTTCGGTTCTCCGAGAACCGAATTCCCCACGAACTCCACGTGGTTTACACTGGTACGAGGCAGGCTCGGTTGTTCCCGCCTGACTCGGAAAACCTGAACAAGGGAAAATGTCATCATCCCGCTGTCGGATTCTCGCGAGATTCGGATTCCATATAAAGAGCTGCGCGTTGCCGCCATTTTTACTCGTGCATTGAAGAGAGAGCGGAGAGGACGTGGCTATGTTCTCTCAGTGGAAATCTCAATATCAGTGCTCAGTATCAGTGGATACTTATTGCTGCTCAGTAATACTAGTAGTGTGTCTCTCCTGCTCAGTGTCAGTTCTCAGTAGTATCCTCATCAGTGCTCAGTATCACTGCTCATTGTCTTGTGCTGCATTGTTGTGCTCAGCATACTACAGTACATTACTAATAGTCCAGTGCTGCATGTTGCTGCTCAGTGTCAGTTCTAGTATCCTCATCAGTGCTCACTATCACTGCTCATTGCATTGTGGTGTTCTGTATACTACAGTAACATAGTAATATAGTAACATATAGTAACATAGTTTTTGAGGTTGAATAGAGGCAAATTGCCCATCGTGTTCAACCTGTTTTAAGTTGTGATGATTCTACATACTTGCTGAATAATGTTTTATGACTAGTTAGCTACTACAACTCATGTTACCCCCGGATTAACCATGTTGATATTTTAAGTATTATAACCTTGGATAGCTTTTTCATTCAGAAATGTATCCATTCCTTTTTTAAATCCAATTACAGAGTCCGCCATTACCACCTTCCCTGGCAGGGAATTCCACATCCTGATTGCCCTAACAGTGAAGATCATAGTATCTCTCCTGGCAGGTAAGTAGGAGTTGGGCCAGAGCTGTGGAGGATTGCTGCTCGGGCACCCCCTGTCAAGTGAAGGAGATCCAACTGAGGCAGCACAAGGGAACTCTCGAAAGAAGAACAAGGCTAGAGGAAGATCTGAGACAAAGAAATCTGACTTTTACCAGAGCTGACCAGAGGAAAGCACAAACACAGTCCCCCACTACCACAAATAATGCAGTCGAGTTTCCCACATTTGGGGAAATCACAGGGGTCAGCATACCCAGAATGCAATGAATGAACCTCACCCTGGGAGAACAATCTTCATGACCATGGTATCGCCTATGCAAAATAAGTATGATTTGGGATAGGGCTGGGGAGGGCCGCTGCTCAGGCACATCTCTGTCAAGTAAAGGAGATTCAACTGAGGCAGCACAAGGGAACTCTCATCTGGAGACAACAACTGCAGGGAGAACACATATTTTCAGATGAACATGGGAGGGCAGAAGGCTGCCTAATACTGAAGCACCCCCAAACAACAAACCAAATGCAACAACTAGTACAAGCATTCCTGGGGGAAGTTCTGCAGAAGATGGATTTGCATACGGTGATGTCATCCAAGCAGTGGGCCAAAGTTGGCTGGAACCCTCATCTGCATATGAAAAGAGAAAAGGGGTATGCAGGGCATGGCGGCCTTTTGCGGCGCTTGGATGACCCTTAGTTCGCATTAAACACCCCCACCCTCCTTCGGTGTGGGGCTCATGTTGACAATGCCCCAGCCCCTGAAGCATTCAAGCTGATTTCTTACAGCAGCTTGGCACTGTAACAGCTCCAGAGCTGCTCTGTAAGGCAAGTAAAAGGGTGTGTAGTTTGCATTGTGCATTGGAAGGCACAAAGTAAGCAGACAGGAGGAGAAGTCAGGATAGTGCACAAGGGTATAAAAGGGAGGGGCTCAAGAAAAAAGAAGTGGAAACAGACAGCAAACTAGGCTGGAGAGAGACCTGAGACAAAGAGATCTGAATTATACGAGAGCCGACCAGGGGAAACACAAATTATGCAGTCAAGTTTCCCACATTTGGGGAAATCGCAGGGGCAGCACACCCAGAGTGCAATGGGTGAGCCTTGCCCTGGGAGAAGCACCTTCATGATCATAGTATCTCACCTGGCAGGTAAGTAGGAGTTGGGCTTGAGCTGGGGAGGGTCGCTGCTCGGGCACCCCCCTGTCAAGTGAAGGAGATCCAACTGAGGCAGCACAAGGGAACTCTCGAAAGAAGAACAAGGCTAGAGGAAGATCTGAAACAAAGAAATCTGACTTTTACCAGAGCTGACCAGAGGAAAACACAAACACAGTCCCCCACTACCACAAATAATGCAGTCGAGTTACCCACATTTGGGGAAATCACAGGGGTCAGCATACCCAGAATGCAATGAATGAACCTCACCCTGGGAGAATAATCTTCATGACCATGGTATCTCCTATGCAAAATAAGTATGATTTGGGATAGGGCTGGGGAGGGCCGCTGCTCAGGCACATCTCTGTCAAGTAAAGGAGATTCAACTGAGGCAGCACAAGGGAACTCCAGCATCCTCTACAGACTAAGAGAAAAGGATTTACCGGTAGGTATTAAAATCCTATTTTCTCATACGACCTAGAGGATGCTGGGGTCACATTAAGAACCATGGGGTTATACCAAAGCTCTTGAACGGGTGGAAGAGTGCGTACGACTCTGCAGCACCGAATGACCCAACTTGAGGTTATCATCGGCAAGGATGCAGTGGCGTTAATGTTTCCTGGTGTCAACCTGTATTATTTCAGTAGATATTGAAATGAGGATGCATCTTGCTGCCTTTCCAATGAAGCAAGTTTAATTTAGTAATAGGTGAAAAACCATCCCTACAAAGATGTTAATCAGATACTTGGCTTTGTGGACACTTTTCAGAGAACAAATTTGTTATCATAAAAATAAAGCCAGAAAATGAAGAGCTGTTTAATCACTCAATTGGATTTTTTTGCCAGCATATTTCTTTTTCTCTGCAAACCACTGCTAAATTGTGCTTCCTAGCTGTTTTTATAAAATCACTGAATCAAATCTAACTCTGATTACATCAGAGAAGGCCAGGCACCCTACACCATAACAGGGGTATTTGAAATTTTGACTTGTCTACTTAAAGATCACCAAAATCTGATAACAAGGTCAATTACATCCCTGGGTGGGATTGAACCACCAACCCTTTGGTTAATAACCAATCACACTAACCAATTGCGCCACAGAGACACTTTGCAAAAGTCCATACTGACAAAGGCTAATAAGCATTCATCTAGAACGTTTCCTAGAAAAACTTTAAAAAGTCAATAATCTGGAGAGTTTTTGTAAGATGTTTCTTCCATCAACCAACGAAGAAACACATTGTTACTTTCCCATGATGAGTGAGTGCTTCAAGATCTCTTGCACTTACATGTGCAGCAGAGTACTGTAATGAAAGCATGCTGGGTTCATAACCCAGAGGTAGGCAGATTGAAACTATCCTCTGCTATATGCATTTTTTTTTTGTTAATTAAAGTAATCCAAAACTGGGATTGATATTTTTTCTCTTTTATTTTTACTTAAAGTACAATAACTTTTACCATTTTAATATGTTTTAATAGTATATTGACAGTATTGTTTTCTTTCAAAAATCCAATTAATTTTCTTTACCCGATTATTAAAATGGTAATTGACAAAAACAAACTACATTGTCACCAGAAGAGCAATACAAAATGTACAAGTGATATATTAAAATCATCTTTCCAGCTTGAATTTCAATGATGCATTGGGGCAACGATTTTGTGAGAAACATCTTCACCCTTAAATAAAGATTTTCTTAATTCCTTACCTGTGTGCTAATTAGATATCACCTTGTTTTCACATTAAACAGACTTCCACATGAGAAAGCAGCAAGGATGCAGTGGCGTTAATGTTTCCTGGTGTCAACCTGTATTATTTCAGTAGATATTGAAATGAGGATGCATCTTGCTGCCTTTCCAATGAAGCAAGTTTAATTTAGTAATAGGTGAAAAACCATCCCTACAAAGATGTTAATCCGATACTTGGCTTTGTGGACACTTTTCAGAGAACAAATTTGTTAGCATAAAAATAAAGCCAGAAAATGAAGAGCTGTTTAATCACTCAATTGGATTTTTCTGCCAGCATATTTCATTTTCTCTGCAACCCACTGCTAAATTGTGCTTCCTAGCTGTTTTTTGATAAAATCACTTAATCAAATCTAACTCTGATTACATCAGAGTAGGCCAGGTACCCTACACCATAAGAGGGGGTTTGAAATTTTGACTTGTCTACTTAAAGATCACCAAAATCTGATGACAAGGTCAATAACATCCCTGGGTGGGATTGAACCACCAACCCTTTGGTTAATAACCAAACACACTAACCGATTGCACCACAGAGACACTTTGCAAAAGTACATACTGACAAAGGCTAATAAGCATTCATCTAGAACGTTTCCTAGAAAAACTTTAAAAAGTCAATAATCTGGAGAGATTTTGTAAGATGTTTCTTCCATCAACCAATGAAGAAACGCATTGGTACTTTCCCATGATGAGTGAGTGCTTCAGGATCTCTTGCACTTACATGTGCAGCAGAGTACTGCAATGGAAGCATGCTGGGCCCATAACCCAGAGGTAGGCAGATTGAAACTATCCTCTGCTATATGCATTTTTTTTTGTTAATTAAAGTAATCCAAAACTGGGATTGATATTTTTGCTCTTTTATTTTTACTTAAAGTACAATAACTTTTACCATTTTAATTTGTTTTAATAGTATATTGACAGTATTGTTTTCTTTCAAAAATCCACTTAATTTTCTTTACCCTATTATTAAAATGGTAATTGACAAAAACAAACTACATTGTCACCAGAAGAGCAATACAAAATGTACAAGTGATATATTAAAATCATCTTTCCAGCTTGAATTTCAATGATGCATTGGGGCAACGATTTTGTGAGAAACATCTTCACCCTTAAATAAAGATTTTCTTAATTCCTTACCTGTGTGCTAATTAGATATCACCTTGTTTTCACATTAAACAGACTTACACATGAGAAAGCAGCAAGGATGCAGTGGCGTTAATGTTTCCTGGTGTCAACCTGTATTATTTCAGTAGATATTGAAATGAGGATGCATCTTGCTGCCTTTCCAATGAAGCAAGTTTAATTTAGTAATAGGTGAAAAACCATCCCTACAAAGATGTTAATCAGATACTTGGCTTTGTGGACACTTTTCAGAGAACAAATTTGATAGCATAAAAATAAAGCCAGAAAATGAAGAGCTGTTTAATCACTCAATTGGATTTTTTTGCCAGCATATTTCTTTTTCTCTGCAAACCACTGCTAAATTGTGCTTCCTAGCTGTTTTTATAAAATCACTGAATCAAATCTAACTCTGATTACATCAGAGAAGGCCAGGTACCCTACACCATAACAGGGGTTTTTGAAATTTTGACTTGTCTACTTAAAGATCACCAAAATCTGATAACAAGGTCAATTACGTCCCTGGGTGGGATTGAACCACCAACCTTTTGGTTAATAGCCGTACACACTAACTGATTGCGCCACAGCGACACTTTGCAAAAGTACATACTGACAAAGGCTAATAAGCATTCATCTAGAACGTTTCCTAGAAAAACTTTAAATAGTCAATAATCTGGAGAGTTTTTGTAAGATGTTTCTTCCATCAACCAATGAAGAAACACATTGGTACTTTCCCATGATGAGTGAGTGCTTCAGGATCTCTTGCAATTACATGTGCAGCAGAGTACTGTAATGGAAGCTCGCTGGGTCCATAACCCAGAGGTAGGCAGATTGAAACTATCCTCTGCTATATGCATTTTTTTTTGTTAATTAAAGTAAACCAAAACTGGGATTGATATTTTTGCTCTTTTATTTTTACTTAAAGTAACAATAAGTTTTACCATTTTAATTTGTTTTAATAGTATATTGACAGTATTGTTTTCTTTCAAAAATCCACTTAATTTTCTTTACCCGATTATTAAAATGGTAATTGACAAAAACAAACTACATTGTCACCAGAAGAGCAATACAAAATGTACAAGTGATATATTAAAATCATCTTTCCAGCTTGGATTTCAATGATGCATTGGGGCAACGATTTTGTGAGAAACATCTTCACCCTTAAATAAAGATTTTCTTAATTCCTTACCTGTGTGCTAATTAGATATCACCTTGTTTTCACATTAAACAGACTTCCACATGAGAAAACAGCAAAGATGCAGTGGCGTTAATGTTTCATGGTGTCAACCTGTATTATTTCCGTAGATATTGAAATGAGGATGCATCTTGCTGCCTTTCCAATGAAGCAAGTTTAATTTAGTAATAGGTGAAAAACCATCCCTACAAAGATGTTAATCAGATACTTGGCTTTGTGGACACTTTTCAGAGAACAAATTTGTTATCATAAAAATAAAGCCAGAAAATGAAGAGCTGTTTAATCACTCAATTGTATTTTTCTGCCAGCTTTTTTCTTTTTCTCTGCAACCCACTGCTAAATTGTGCTTCCTAGCTGTTTTTTTATAAAATCACTTAATCAAATCTAACTCTGATTACATCAGAGAAGGCCAGGTACCCTACACCATAAGAGGGGGTTTGCAATTTTGACTTGTCTACTTAAATATCACCAAAATCTGATCACAAGGTCAATTACGTCCCTGGGTGGGATTGAACCACCAACCTTTTGATTAATAGCTGAACACACTAACCGATTGCGCCACAGAGACACTTTGCAAAAAGAATATACTGACAAAGACTAATAAGCATTCATCTAGAACGTTTCCTAGAAAAACTTTAAAAAGTCAATAATCTGGAGAGTTTTTGTAAGATGTTTCTTCCAGCAACCAATGAAGAAACACATTGGTACTTTCGCATGATGAGTGAGTGCTTCAGGATCTCTTGCACTTACATGTGCAGCAGAGTACTGCAATGGAAGCATGCTGGGCCCATAACCCAGAGGTAGGCAGATTGAAACTATCCTTTGCTATATGCATTTTTTTTTTTGTTCATTAAAGTAATCCAAAACTGGGATTGATATTTTAGCTTTTATTTTTACTTAAAGTACAATAACTTTTACCATTTTAATTTGTTTTAATAGTATATTGACAGTATTGTTTTCTTTCAAAAATCCACTTAATTTTCTTTACCCTATTATTAAAATGGTAATTGACAAAAACAAACTACATTGTCACCAGAAGAGCAATACAAAATGTACAAGTGATATATTAAAATCATCTTTCCAGCTTGAATTTCAATGATGCATTGGGGCAATGATTTTGTGAGAAACATCTTTACCCTTAAATAAAGATTTTCTTAATTCCTTACCTGTGTGCTAATTAGATATCACCTTGTTTTCACATTAAACAGACTTCCACATGAGAAAGCAGCAAGGATGCAGTGGCGTTAATGTTTCCTGGTGTCAACCTGTATTATTTCAGTAGATATTGAAATGAGGATGCATCTTGCTGCCTTTCCAATGAAGCAAGTTTAATTTAGTAATAGGTGAAAAACCATCCCTACAAATATGTTAATCAGATACTTGGCTTTGTGGACACTTTTCAGAGAACAAATTAGTTAGCATAAAAATAAAGCCAGAAAATGAAGAGCTGTTTAATCACTCAATTGGATTTTTCTGCCAGCATATTTCTTTTTCTCTGCAACCCACTGCTAAATTGTGCTTCCTAGCTGTTTTTATAAAATCACTGAATCAAATCTAACTCTGATTACATCAGAGAAGGCCAGGTACCCTACACCATAACAGGGGTTTTCGAAATTTTGACTTGTCTACTTAAAGATCAACAAAATCTGATAACAAGGTCAATTATGTCCCTGGGTGGGATTGAACCACCAACCTTTTGGTTAATAGCTGTACACACTAACTGATTGCGCCACAGCGACACTTTGCGAAAGTACATACTGACAAAGGCTAATAAGCATTCATCTAGAACGTTTCCTATAAAAACTTTAAATAGTCAATAATCTGGAGAGTTTTTGTAAGATGTTTCTTCCATCAACCAATGAAGAAACACATTGGTACTTTCCCATGATGAGTGAGTGCTTCAGGATCTCTTGCACTTACATGTGCAGCAGAGTACTGTTATGAAAGCATGCTGGGTCCATAACCCAGAGGTAGGCAGATTGAAACTATCCTCTGCTATATGCATTTTTTTTTTGTTAATTAAAGTAATCCAAAACTGGGATTGATATTTTTGCTCTTTTATTTTTACTTAAAGTACAATAACTTTTACCATTTTAATTTGTTTTAATAGTATATTGACAGTATTGTTTTCTTTCAAAAATCCAATTAATTTTCTTTACCCGATTATTAAAATGGTAATTGACAAAAACAAACTACATTGTCACCAGAAGAGCAATACAAAATGTACAAGTGATATATTAAAATCATCTTTCCAGCTTGGATTTCAATGATGCATTGGGGCAACGATTTTGTGAGAAACATCTTCACCCTTAAATAAAGATTTTCTTAATTCCTTACCTGTGTGCTAATTAGATATCACTTTGTTTTCACATTAAACAGACTTCCACATGAGAAAACAGCAAAGATGCAGTGGCGTTAATGTTTCCTGGTGTCAACCTGTATTATTTCCGTAGATATTGAAATGAGGATGCATCTTGCTGCCTTTCCAATGAAGCAAGTTTAATTTAGTAATAGGTGAAAAACCATCCCTACAAAGATGTTAATCAGATACTTGGCTTTGTGGACACTTTTCAGAGAACAAATTTGTTATCATAAAAATAAAGCCAGAAAATGAAGAGCTGTTTAATCACTCAATTGGATTTTTCTGCCAGCATTTTTCTTTTTCTCTGCAACCCACTGCTAAATTGTGCTTCCTAGCTGTTTTTTTTATAAAATCACTTAATCAAATCTAACTCTGATTACATCAGAGAAGGCCAGGTACCCTACACCATAAGAGGGGTTTTGCAATTTTGACTTGTCTACTTAAATATTACCAAAATCTGATCACAATGTCAATTACGTCCCTGGGTGGGATTGAACCACCAACCTTCTGATTAATAGCTGAACACACTAACCGATTGCGCAACAGAGACACTTTGCAAAAAGTACATACTGACATTGACTAATAAGCATTCATCTAGAACGTTTCCTAGAAAAACTTTAAAAAGTCAATAATCTGGAGAGTTTTTGTAAGATGTTTCTTCCAGCAACCAATGAAGAAACACATTGGTACTTTCGCATGATGAGTGAGTGCTTCAGGATCTCTTGCACTTACATGTGCAGCAGAGTACTGCACTGGAAGCATGCTGGGCCCATAACCCAGAGGTAGGCAGATTGAAACTATCCTTTGCTATATGCATTTTTTTTTTGTTCATTAAAGTAATCCAAAACTGGGATTGATATTTTAGCTTTTATTTTTACTTAAAGTACAATAACTTTTACCATTTTAATTTGTTTTAATAGTATATTGACAGTATTGTTTTCTTTCAAAAATCCAATTAATTTTCTTTACCCGATTTTTAAAATGGTAATTGACAAAAACAAACTACATTGTCACCAGAAGAGCAATACAAAATGTACAAGTGATATATTAAAATCATCTTTCCAGCTTGAATTTCAATGATGCATTGGGGCAACGATTTTGTGAGAAACATCTTCACCCTTAAATAAAGATTTTCTTAATTCCTTACCTGTGTGCTAATTAGATATCACCTTGTTTTCACATTAAACAGACTTCCACATGAGAAAACAGCAAAGATGCAGTGGCGTTAATGTTTCCTGGTGTCAACCTGTATTATTTCCGTAGATATTGAAATGAGGATGCATCTTGCTGCCTTTCCAATGAAGCAAGTTTAATTTAGTAATAGGTGAAAAACCATCCCTACAAAAATGTTAATCAGATACTTGGCTTTGTGGACACTTTTCAGAGAACAAATTTGTTATCATAAAAATAAAGCCAGAAAATGAAGAGCTGTTTAATCACTCAATTGGATTTTTCTGCCAGCATTTTTCTTTTTCTCTGCAACCCACTGCTAAATTGTGCTTCCTAGCTGTTTTTTTATAAAATCACTTAATCAAATCTAACTCTGATTACATCAGAGAAGGCCAGGTACCCTACACCATAAGAGGGGGTTTGCAATTTTGACTTGTCTACTTAAATATCACCAAAATCTGATCACAAGGTCAATTATGTCCCTGGGTGGGATTGAACCACCAACTTTTTGATTAATAGCTGAACACACTAACCAATTGCGCCACAGAGACACTTTGCAAAAAGTACATACTGACAAAGACTAATAAGCATTCATCTAGAACGTTTCCTAAAAAAACTTTAAAAAGTCAATAATCTGGAGAGTTTTTGTAAGATGTTTCTTCCAGCAACCAACGAAGAAACACATTGGTACTTTCGCATGATGAGTGAGTGCTTCAGGATCTCTTGCACTTACATGTGCAGCAGAGTACTGCAATGGAAGCATGCTGGGCCCATAACCCAGAGGTAGGCAGATTGAAACTATCCTTTGCTATATGCATTTTTTTTTGTTCATTAAAGTAATCCAAAACTGGGATTGATATTTTAGCTTTTATTTTTACTTAAAGTACAACAACTTTTACCATTTTAATTTGTTTTAATAGTATATTGACAGTATTGTTTTCTTTCAAAAATCCAATTAATTTTCTTTACCCGATTATTAAAATGGTAATTGACAAAAACAAACTACATTGTCACCAGAAGAGCAATACAAAATGTACAAGTGATATATTAAAATCATCTTTCCAGCTTGAATTTCAATGATGCATTGGGGCAACGATTTTGTGAGAAACATCTTCACCCTTAAATAAAGATTTTCTTAATTCTTTACCTGTGTGCTAATTAGATATCACCTTGTTTTCACATTAAACAGACTTCCACATGAGAAAACAGCAAAGATGCAGTGGTGTTAATGTTTCCTGGTGTCAACCTGTATTATTTCTGTAGATATTGAAATGAGGATGCATCTTGCTGCCTTTTTAATGAAGCAAGTTTAATTTAGTAATAGGTGAAAAACCATCCCTACAAAGATGTTAATCAGATACTTGGCTTTGTGGACACTTTTCAGAGAACAAATTTGTTATCATAAAAATAAAGCCAGAAAATGAAGAGCTGTTTAATCACTCAATTGGATTTTTCTGCCAGCATTTTTCTTTTTCTCTGCAACCCACTGCTAAATTGTGCTTCCTAGCTGTTTTTTTTATAAAATCACTTAATCAAATCTAACTCTGATTACATCAGAGAAGGCCAGGTACCCTACACCATAAGAGAGGGTTTGCAATTTTGACTTGTCTACTTAAATATCACCAAAATCTGATCACAAGGTCAATTACGTCCCTGGGTGGGATTGAACCACCAACCTTTCGATTAATAGCTGAACACACTAACAGATTGCGCCACAGAGACACTTTGCAAAAAGTCCATACTGACAAAGACTAATAAGCATTCATCTAGAACGTTTCCTAGAAAAACTTTAAAAAGTCAATAATCTGGAGAGTTTTTGTAAGATGTTTCTTCCAGCAACCAATGAAGAAACACATTGGTACTTTCGCATGATGAGTGAGTGCTTCAGGATCTCTTGCACTTAAATGTGCAGCAGAGTACTGCAATGGAAGCATGCTGGGCCCATAACCCAGAGGTAGGCAGATTGAAACTATCCTTTGCTATATGCATTTTTTTTTGTTCATTAAAGTAATCCAAAACTGGGATTGATATTTTAGCTTTTATTTTTACTTAAAGTACAATAACTTTTACCATTTTAATTTGTTTTAATAGTATATTGACAGTATTGTTTTCTTTCAAAAATCCACTTAATTTTCTTTACCCTATTATTAAAATGGTAATTAACAAAAACAAACTACATTGTCACCAGAAGAGCAATACAAAATGTACAAGTGATACATTAAAATCATCTTTCCAGCTTGAATTTCAATGATGCATTGGGGCAACGATTATGTGAGAAACATCTTCACCCTTAAATAAAGATTTTCTTAATTCCTTACCTGTGTGCTAATTAGATATCACCTTGTTTTCACATTAAACAGACTTCCACATGAGAAAGCAGCAAGGATGCAGTGGCGTTAATGTTTCCTGGTGTCAACCTGTATTATTTCAGTAGATATTGAAATGAGGATGCATCTTGCTGCCTTTCCAATGAAGCAAGTTTAATTTAGTAATAGATGAAAAACCATCCCTACAAATATGTTAATCAGATACTTGGCTTTGTGGACACTTTTCAGAGAACAAATTAGTTAGCATAAAAATAAAGCCAGAAAATGAAGAGCTGTTTAATCACTCAATTGGATTTTTCTGCCAGCATATTTCTTTTTCTCTGCAACCCACTGCTAAATTGTGCTTCCTAGCTGTTTTTATAAAATCACTGAATCAAATCTAACTACATCAGAGAAGGCCAGGTACCCTACACCATAACAGGGGGTTTGAAATTTTGACTTGTCTACTTAAAGATCACCAAAATCTGATAACAAGGTCAATTAAGTCCCTGGGTGGGATTGAACCACCAACCTTTTGGTTAATAGCCTTACACACTAACTGATTGCGCCACAGCGACACTTTGCAAAAGTACATACTGACAAAGGCTAATAAGCATTCATCTAGAACGATTCCTAGAAACATTTTAAAAAGTCAATAATGTGGAGAGTTTTTGTAAGATGTTTCTTCCATCAACCAATGAAGAAACACATTGGTACTTTCCCATGATGAGTGAGTGCTTCAGGATCTTTTGCACTTACATGTGCAGCAGAGTACTGTAATGGAAGCATGCTGGGTCCATAACCCAGAGGTAGGCAGATTGAAACTATCCTCTGCTATATGCATTTTTTTTTTGTTAATTAACGTAATCCAAAACTGGGATTGATATTTTTGCTCTTTTATTTTTACTTAAAGTACAATAACTTTTACCATTTTAATTTGTTTTAATAGTATATTGACAGTATTGTTTTCTTTCAAAAATCCACTTAATTTTCTTTACCCGATAATTAAAATGGTAATTGACAAAAACAAACTACATTGTCACCAGAAGAGCAATACAAAATGTACAAGTGATATATTAAAATCATCTTTCCAGCTTGAATTTCAATGATGCATTGGGGCAACGATTTTGTGAGAAACATCTTCACCCTTAAATAAAGATTTTCTTAATTCCTTACCTGTGTGCTAATTAGATATCACCTTGTTTTCACATTAAACAGACTTCCACATGAGAAAACAGTAAAGATGCAGTGGCGTTAATGTTTCCTGGTGTCAACCTGTATTATTTCCGTAGATATTGAAATGAGGATGCATCTTGCTGCCTTTCCAATGAAGCAAGTTTAATTTAGTAATAGGTGAAAAACCATCCCTACAAAGATGTTAATCAGATATTTGGCTTTGTGGACACTTTTCAGAGAACAAATTTGTTATCATAAAAATAAAGCCAGAAAATGAAGAGCTGTTTAATCACTCAATTGGATTTTTCTGCCAGCATTATTCTTTTTCTCTGCAACCCACTGCTAAATTGTGCTTCCTAGCTGTTTTTTTATAAAATCACTTAATCAAATCTAACTCTGATTACATCAGAGAAGGCCATGGAGAACAAAAATGTTGAGGTTCCAAAAATAGGGAAAGATCAAGATCCACTTCCACCTCGTGCTGAAGCTGCTGCCACTAGTCATGCCCTGCACGCCCCTTTTCTCTTTTCATATGCAGACGAGGGTTGAAGCCAACTTTGACCCACTGCTTGGATGACATCACCGTATGCAAATCCATCTGCTGCAGGCCTTCCCCCAGGAATGCTTGCACTAGTTGTTGCATTTGGTTTGTTGTTTGGGGGTGCTTCAGTATTAGGCAGCCTTCTGCCCTCCCATGTTCATCTAAAAATATGTGTTCTCCCTGCAGTTGTTGTCCCCAGATGAGAGTTCCCTTGTGCTGCCTCAGTTGAATCTCCTTTACTTGACAGAGATGTGCATGAGCAGCGGCCCTCCCCAGCCCTATCCCAAATCATACTTATTTTGCATAGGAGATACCATGGTCATGAAGATTACTCTCCCAGGGTGAGGTTCATTCATTGCATTCTGGGTATGCTGACCCCTGTGATTTCCCCAAATGTGGGAAACGCGACTGCTTTATTTGTTGGTAGTGGGGGGACTGTGTTTGTGCTTTCTTCTGGTCAGCTCTGGTAAAAGTCAGATTTCTTTGTCTCAGATCTTCCTCTAGCCTTGTTCTTCTTTCGAGAGTTCCTTTGTGCTGCCTCAGTTGGATCTCCTTCACTTGACAGGGGGGTGCCCGAGCAGCGACCCTCCCCAGTTCTTGCCCAACTCCTACTTACCTGCCAGGTGAGATACTATGATCATGAAGGTGCTTCTCCCAGGGCAAGGCTCACCCATTGCACTCTGGGTGTGCTGCCCCTGCGATTTCCCCAAATGTGGGAAACTTGACTGCATAATTTGTGTTTCCCCTGGTCGGCTCTCGTATAATTCAGATCTCTTTGTCTCAGGTCTCTCTCACAAAAAAAATTCGGTGAGGTTTAGCCAAAATGCGTTCGAACACAAAACACGGCCGCGGAACCGAACCCAAAACCAAAACACAAAACCCGAAAAATTTCCGGTGCACATCTCTAGTGGCCATGCCATGTCACTGTGCAGGAGCCAGCACCGCTCACACACTAGTCCCCGGTGCAGCCCCCAACCCCCGGGACACCCGGAGCAACAAAATGTAGATTCAGGCCACCAGGCCACGCCCCTACCTATGAAACCATGCCTCCTTTTTACCATTGCGCTGCTTATCTGCGCGCACTGCATTACAATCTCCCTCGCCACCTCTCTGGGTGTCACCAGTGATAGTGACACCTCTGCCATGCTTGTAGCAGCTGGTCCTAAGATCTACACCTCAAGCCCTGAGTGTTTGCCCTTGTGACTTGTTGATCATCATAGCAAAGCAGATGCTTACAGAAAACTGCAGGGGCTTAGATTGAAAATAAAAAAAATTGATGGGTATAAGGTAGAGAGGAGCGGGTTCGGTTCTCCGAGAACCGAATTCCCCACGAACCCCACGAACTCCTCCTCCGAGGCAGGCTCGGTTGTTCCCACCTGCCTCGGAAAACCTGAACAAGGGAAAATGTCATCATCCCGCTGTCGGATTCTCGCGAGATTCGGATTTCATATAAAGAGTGCAAGCATTCCTGGGGGAAGGCCTGCAGCAGATGGATTTGCATATGGTGATGTCATCCAAGCAGTGGGTCAAAGTTGGCTTCAGAAACAAACAGGAATGCTTGCACTAGTTGTTGCATTTGGTTTGTTGTTTGGGGGTGCTTCAGTATTAGGCAGCCTTCTGCCCTCCCATGTTCATCTGAAAATATGTGTTCTCCCTGCAGTTGTTGTCCCCAGATGAGAGTTCCCTTGTGCTGCCTCAGTTGAATCTCCTTTACTTGACAGAGATGTGCCTGAGCAGCGGCCCTCCCCAGCCCTATCCCAAATCATACTTATTTTGCATATGAGATACCATGGTCATGAAGATTATTCTCCCAGGGTGAGGTTCATTCATTGCATTCTGGGTATGCTGACCCCTGTGATTTCCCCAAATGTGGGTAACTCGACTGCATTATTTGTGGTAGTGGGGGACTGTGTTTGTGTTTTCCTCTGGTCAGCTCTGGTAAAAGTCAGATTTCTTTGTTTCAGATCTTCCTCTAGCCTTGTTCTTCTTTCGAGAGTTCCCTTGTGCTGCCTCAGTTGGATCTCCTTCACTTGACAGGGGGGTGCCCGAGCAGCGACCCTCCCCAGCTCAAGCCCAACTCCTACTTACCTGCCAGGTGAGATACTATGATCATGAAGGTGCTTCTTCCAGGGCAAGGCTCACCCATTGCACTCTGGGTGTGCTGCCCCTGCGATTTCCCCAAATGTGGGAAACTTGACTGCATAATTTGTGTTTCCCCTGGTCGGCTCTCGTATAATTCAGATCTCTTTGTCTCAGGTCTCTCTCCAGCCTAGTTTGCTGTCTGTTTCCACTTCTTTTTTCTTGAGCCCCTCCCTTTTATACCCTTGTGCACTATCCTGACTTCTCCTCCTGTCTGCTTACTTTGTGCCTTCCAATGCACAATGCAAACTACACACCCTTTTACTTGCCTTACAGAGCAGCTCTGGAGCTGTTACAGTGCCAAGCTGCTGTAAGAAATCAGCTTGAATGCTTCAGGGGCTGGGGCATTGTCAACATGAGCCCCACACCGAAGGAGGGTGGGGGTGTTTAATGCGAACTAAGGGTCATCCAAGCGCCGCAAAAGGCCGCCATGCCCTGCATACCCCTTTTCTCTTTTCATATGCAGATGAGGGATCCAGCCAACTTTGGCCCACTGCTTGGATGACATCACCGTATGCAAATCCGTCTTCTGCAGAACTTCCCCCAGGAATGCTTGTACTAGTTGTTGCATTTGGTTTGTTGTTTGGGGGTGCTTCAGTATTAGGCAGCCTTCTGCCCTCCCATGTTCATCTGAAAATATGTGTTCTCCCTGCAGTTGTTGTCCCCAGATGAGAGTTCCCTTGTGCTGCCTCAGTTGAATCTCCTTTACTTGACAGAGATGTGCCTGAGCAGCGGCCCTCCCCAGCCCTATCCCAAATCATACTTATTTTGCATAGGCGATACCATGGTCATGAAGATTGTTCTCCCAGGGTGAGGTTCATTCATTGCATTCTGGGTATGCTGACCCCTGTGATTTCCCCAAATGTGGGAAACTCGACTGCATTATTTGTGGTAGTGGGGGACTGTGTTTGTGCTTTCCTCTGGTCAGCTCTGGTAAAAGTCAGATTTCTTTGTCTCAGATCTTCCTCTAGCCTTGTTCTTCTTTCGAGAGTTCCCTTGTGCTGCCTCAGTTGGATCTCCTTCATTTGACAGGGGGTGCCCGAGCAGCAATCCTCCACAGCTCTGGCCCAACTCCTACTTACCTGCCAGGTGAGATACTATGATCTTCACTGTTAGGGCAATCAGGATGTGGAATTCCCTGCCAGGGAAGGTGGTAATGGCGGACTCTGTAATTGGATTTAAAAAAGGAATGGATACATTTCTGAATGAAAAAGCTATCCAAGGTTATAATACTTAAAATATCAACATGGTTAATCCGGGGGTAACATGAGTTGTAGTAGCTAACTAGTCATAAAACATTATTCAGCAAGTATGTAGAATCATCACAACTTAAAACAGGTTGAACACGATGGGCAATTTGCCTCTATTCAACCTCAAAAACTATGTTACTATATGTTACTATATTACTATGTTACTGTAGTATACAGAACACCACAATGCAATGAGCAGTGATAGTGAGCACTGATGAGGATACTAGAACTGACACTGAGCAGCAAGATGCAGCACTGGACTATTAGTAATGTACTGTAGTATGCTGAGCACAACAATGCAGCACAAGACAATGAGCAGTGATACTGAGCACTGATGAGGATACTACTGAGAACTGACACTGAGCAGGAGAGACACACTACTAGTATTACTGAGCAGCAATAAGTATCCACTAATACTGAGCACTGATATTGAGATTTCCACTGAGAGAACATAGCCACGTCCTCTCCGCTCTCTCTTCAATGCACGAGTAAAAATGGCGGCAACGCGCAGCTCTTTATATGGAATCCGAATCTCGCGAGAATCCGACAGCGGGATGATGACATTTTCCCTTGTTCAGGTTTTCCGAGTCAGGCGGGAACAACCGAGCCTGCCTCGGAGGAGGAGTTCGTGGGGTTCGTGGGGAATTCGGTTCTCGGAGAACCGAACCCGCTCCTCTCTACCTTATACCCATCAATTTTTTTTATTTTCAATCTAAGCCCCTGCAGTTTTCTGTAAGCTTCTGCTTTGCTATGATGATCAACAAGTCACAAGGGCAAACACTCAGGGCTTGAGGTGTAGATCTTAGGACCAGCTGCTACAAGCATGGCAGAGGTGTCACTATCACTGGTGACACCCAGAGAGGTGGCGAGGGAGATTGTAATGCAGTGCGCGCAGATAAGCAGCGCAATGGTAAAAAGGAGGCATGGTTTCATAGGTAGGGGCGTGGCCTGGTGGCCTGAATCTACATTTTGTTGCTCCGGGTGTCCCGGGGGTTGGGGGCTGCACCGGGGACTAGTGTGTGAGCGGTGCTGGCTCCTGCACAGTGACATGGCATGGCCACTAGAGATGTGCACCGGAAATTTTTCGGGTTTTGTGTTTTGGTTTTGGGTTCGGTTCCGCGGCCGTGTTTTGGGTTCGAACGCGTTTTGGCTAAACCTCACCGAATTTTTTTTGTCGGATTCGGGTGTGTTTTGGATTCGGGTGTTTTTTTCAAAAAACCCTAAAAAACAGCTTAAATCATAGAATTTGGGAGTCATTTTGATCCCAAAGTATTATTAACCTCAATAACCATAATTTCCACTAATTTTCAGTCTATTCTTAACACCTCACACCTCACAATATTATTTTTAGTCCTAAAATTTGCACCGAGGTCGCTGGATGACTAAGCTCAGTGACCCAAGTGGCCGACACAAACACCTGGCCCATCTAGGAGTGGCACTGCAGTGTCACGCATGATGGCCCTTCCAAAAAACACTCCCCAAACAGCACATGACGCAAAGAAAAAAAGAGGCGCAATGAGGTAGCTGTGTGACTAAGCTCAGCGACCCAAGTGGCCGACACAAACACCTGGCCCATCTAGGAGTGGCACTGCAGTGTCACGCAGGATGGCCCTTCCAGAAACACTCCCCAAACAGCACATGACGCAAAGAAAAAAAGAGGCGCAATGAGGTAGCTGTGTGACTAAGCTCAGCGACCCAAGTGGCCGACACAAACACCTGGCCCATCTAGGAGTGGCACTGCAGTGTCACGCAGGATGGCCCTTCCAAAAAACACTCCCCAAACAGCACATGATGCAAAGAAAAAAAGTGGCGCAATGAGGTAGCTGTGTGACTAAGCTCAGCGACCCAAGTGGACGACACAAACACCTGGCCCATCTAGGAGTGTCACTGCAGTGTCACGCAGGATGGCCCTTCCAAAAAACACTCCCCAAACAGCACATGACGCAAAGAAAAAAAGAGGCGCAATGAGGTAGCTGTGTGACTAAGCTCAGCGACCCAAGTGGCCGACACAAACACCTGGCCCATCTAGGAGTGGCACTGCAGTGTCACGCAGGATGGCCCTTCCAAAAAACACTCCCCAAACAGCACATGACGCAAAGAAAAATAAAAGAAAAAAGAGGTGCAAGGTGGAATTGCCTTGGGCCCTCCCACCCACCCTTATGTTGTATAAACAGGACATGCACACTTTAACCAACCCATCATTTCAGTGACAGGGTCTGCCACACGACTGTGACTGAAATGACGGGTTGGTTTGGACCCCCACCAAAAAAGAAGCAATAAATCTCTCCTTGCACAAACTGGCTCTATAGAGGCAAGATGTCCACCTCATCATCATCCTCCGATTCATCACCGTGTACATCCCCCTCCTCACAGATTATCAATTCGTCCCCACTGGAATCCACCATCTCAGCTCCCTGTATACTTTGTGGAGGCAATTGCTGCTGGTCAATGTCTCCACGGAGCAATTGATTATAATTCATTTTAATGAACATCATCTTCTCCACATTTTCTGGAAGTAACCTCGTACGCCGATTGCTGACAAGGTGAGCGGCGGCACTAAACACTCTTTCGGAGTACACACTTGTGGGAGGGCAACTTAGGTAGAATAAAGCCAGTTTGTGCAAGGGCCTCCAAATTGCCTCTTTTTCCTGCCAGTATACGTACGGACTGTCTGACGTGCCTACTTGGATGCGGTCACTCATATAATCCTCCACCATTCTTTCAATGGTGAGAGAATCATATGCAGTGACAGTAGACGACATGTCCGTAATCGTTGGCAGGTCCTTCAGTCCGGACCAGATGTCAGCATCAGCAGTCGCTCCAGACTGCCCTGCATCACCGCCAGCGGGTGGGCTCGGAATTCTGAGCCTTTTCCTCGCACCCCCAATTGCGGGAGACTGTGAAGGAGGAGCTGTTGACCGATCAAGTTCCGCTTGACTTGATAATTTTCTCACCAGCAGGTCTTTGAACCCCTGCAGACTTGTGTCTGCCGGAAAGAGAGATACAACGTAGGTTTTAAATCTAGGATCGAGCACGGTGGCCAAAATGTAGTGCTCTGATTTCAACAGATTGACCACCCGTGAATCCTGGTTAAGCGAATGAAGGGCTCCATCCACAAGTCCCACATGCCTAGCGGAATCGCTCTGTCTTAGCTCCTCCTTCAATGTCTCCAGCTTCTTCTGCAAAAGCCTGATGACGGGAATGACCTGACTCAGGCTGGCAGTGTCTGAACTGACTTCACGTGTGGCAAGTTCAAAGGTTGCAGAACCTTGCACAACGTTGAAATCATTCTCCACTGCGCTTGAGACAGGTGCATTCCACCTCCTATATCGTGGTCAGATGTATAGGCTTGAATGGCCTTTTGCTGCTCCTCCATCCTCTGAAGCATATAGAGGGTTGAATTCCACCTCGTTTCCACTTCTTGCTTCAGATGATGGCAGGGCAGGTTCAGGCGTTTTTGGTGTTGCTCCAGTCTTCTGTACGTGGTGCCTGTACGCCGAAAGTGTCCCGCAATTCTTGTGGCCACCGACAGCATCTCTTGCACGCCCCTGTCGTTTTTTAAATAATTCTGCACCACCAAATTCAAGGTATGTGCAAAACATGGGACGTGCTGGAATTTGCCCAGATATAATGCACGCACAATATTGCTGGCGTTGTCCGATGCCACAAATCCACAGGAGAGTCCAATTGGGGTAAGCCATTCTGTGATGATCTTCCTCAGTTGCCGTAAGAGGTTTTCATCTGTGTGCGTATTCTGGAAAGCGGTGATACAAAGCGTAGCCTGCCTAGGAAAGAGTTGGCGTTTGCGAGATGCTGCTACTGGTGCCGCCGCTGCTGTTCTTGCGGCGGGAGTCAATACATCTACCCAGTGGGCTGTCACAGTCATATAGTCCTGAGTCTGCCCTGCTCCACTTGTCCACATGTCCGTGGTTAAGTGGACATTGGGTACAACTGCATTTTTTAGGACACTGGTGAGTCTTTTTCTGAGGTCTGTGTACATTTTCGGTATCGCCTGCCTAGAGAAATGGAACCTAGATAGTATTTGGTACCGGGGACACAGTACCTCAATCAAGTCTATAGTTGGCTCTGAAGTAATGATGGATACCGGAACCACGTTTCTCACTGCCCAGGATGCCAAGGCCTCAGTTATCCGCTTTGCAGCAGGATGACTGCTGTGATATTTCATCTTCCTCGCAAAGGACTGTTGGACAGTCAATTGCTTGGTGGAAGTAGTAAAAGTGGTCTTACGACTTCCCCTCTGGGATGACCATCGACTCCCAGCAGCAACAACAGCAGCGCCAGCAGCAGTAGGCGTTACACTCAAGGATGCATCGGAGGAATCCCAGGCAGGAGAGAACTCGTCAGAATTGCCAGTGACATGGCCTGCAGGACTATTGGCATTCCTGGGGAAGGAGGAAATTGACACTGAGGGAGTTGGTGGGGTGGTTTGCGTGAGCTTGGTTACAAGAGGAAGGGATTTACTGGTCAGTGGACTGCTTCCGCTGTCGCCCAAAGTTTTTGAACTTGTCACTGACTTATGATGAATGCGCTGCAGGTGACGTATAAGGGAGGATGTTCCGAGGTGGTTAACGTCCTTACCCCTACTTATTACAGCTTGACAAAGGCAACACACAGCTTGACACCTGTTGTCCGCATTTCTGTTGAAATACTTCCACACCGAAGAGCTGATTTTTTTGGTATTTTCACCAGGCATGTCAATGGCCATATTCCTCCCACGGACAACAGGTGTCTCGCCGGGTGCCTGACTTAAACAAACCACCTCACCATCAGAATCCTCCTTGTCAATTTCCTCCCCAGCGCCAGCAACACCCATATTCTCCTCATCCTGGTGTACTTCAACACTGACATCTTCAATCTGACTATCAGGAACTGGACTGCGGGTGCTCCTTCCAGCACTTGCAGGGGGTGTGCAAATGGTGGAAGGTGCATGCTCTTCACGTCCAGTGTTGGGAAGGTCAGGCATCGCAACCGACACAATTGGACTCTCCTTGTGGATTTGTGATTTTGAAGAACGCACAGTTCTTTGCTGTGCTTTTGCCAGCTTAAGTCTTTTCATTTTTCTAGCGAGAGGCTGAGTGCTTCCATCCTCATGTGAAGCTGAACCACTAGCCATGAAGATAGGCCAGGGCCTCAGCCGTTCCTTGCCACTCCGTGTGGTAAATGGCATATTGGCAAGTTTACGCTTCTCCTCCGACGATTTTTATTTAGATTTTTGAGTCATTTTTTTACTGATCTTTTGTGTTTTGGATTTTACATGCTCTGTACTATGACATTGGGCATCGGCCTTGGCAGACGACGTTGATGGAATTTCATCGTCTCGGCCATGACTAGTGGCAGCAGCTTCAGCACGAGGTGGAAGTGGATCTTGATCTTTCCCTATTTTTGGAACCTCAACATTTTTGTTCTCCATATTTTAATAGGCACAACTAAAAGGCACCTCAGGTAAACAATGGAGATGGATGGATACTAGTATACTTATGGATGACGAGTGACTGACGACACAGAGGTAGCTACAGCCGTGGACTACCGTACTGCGTCTGCTAGTATAGAGATGATAATTAATGATATAAAAAAAAATATATATATAACTACTGTAGGTATATATAATATAATGACGGACCTGGTGGACACTGTCAGCAGACTGCTAAACTACTAGTATGAAGAAGATAGAAAAAAACTTCCACCACAGGTAGGTAGGTATACAATTATGGACGAGCACTGACGACACAGAGATAGCCACAGCCGTGGCCTACCGTACTGCGTCTGCTAGTATAGAGATGATAATTAATGATATAAAAAAAAATATATATAACTACTGTAGGTATATATAATATAATGACGGACCTGGTGGACACTGTCAGCAGACTGCTAAACTACTAGTATGAAGAAGATAGAAAAAAAAACCCACCACAGTTAGGTATACAATTATGGACGAGTGACGACACAGAGGTAGGTACAGCCGTGGACTACCGTACTGCGTCTGCTAGTATAGATAATATACTAAATATATTACTACTGTAGGTATATAATATAATGACGGACCTGGTGGACACTGTCAGCAGACTCCTAAACTACTAGTATGAAGAAGATAGAAAAAAAAACCCCACCACAGGTAGGTATACAATTATGGACGAGCACTGACGACACAGAGGTAGGTACAGCCGTGGACTACCGTACTGCATCTGCTAGTATAGATAATATAATAAATATATTACTACTGTAGGTATATAATATAATGACGGACCTGGTGGACACTGTCAGCAGACTGCTAAACTACTAGTATGAAGAAGATAAAAAAAAAAACCCACCACAGGTAGGTAGGTATACAATTATGGACGAGCACTGACGACACAGAGATAGCCACAGCCGTGGACTACCGTACTGCGTCTGCTAGTATAGATAATATAATAAATATATTACTACTGTAGGTATATAATATAATGATGGACCTGGTGGACACTGTCAGTAGACTCCTAAACTACTAGTATGAAGAAGATAGAAAAAAAAAAACCACCACAGGTAGGTAGGTATACAATTATGGACGAGCACTGACGACACAGAGATAGCCACAGCCGTGGACTACCGTACTGCGTCTGCTAATATAGAGATGATAAAGATGAAAAAAAATATATAACACTACTGCAGGTAAATATTTATATAATATATGTATGACGGACCTGCTGGACACTGTCAGCAGAATGCATTTATAGAATAAAAAAAAAACACCACAGGAGTGTTTAACTTTTTCAGGCAGACAATATACTGGTGGTCACACTGGCAGCAAAAGTGTGCACTGTACTCCTGCTATAACTGCTCCCCAGTCTCCCCCACAATTAAGCTGTGTGAGCAGTGAGCACTCAGCACAGTCAGATATACATAGATAATATATAATGCAGCACACTGAGGCTGAGCACAGATATGGTATGTGTATCGTTTTTTTTCAGGCAGAGAACGGATTATAAATAATAAAACTGGTGGTCACTATCAGCAAAACTCTGCACTACTGAGTACTCCTGACAAGTTCAACTGCTCCCCAAATTAGTAGTAAATCAAATGTCACTCGTCTCTATCTTCTAATCTAAACGGAGAGGACGCCAGCCACGTCCTCTCCCTATCAATCTCAATGCACGTGTGAAAATGGCGGCGACGCGCGGCTCCTTATATAGAATCCAAGTCTCGTGAGAATCCTACAGCGGGATGATGACGTTCGGGCGCGCTCGGGTTAACCGAGCAAGGCGAGAGGATCCGAGTCTGCTCGGACCCGAGCAAAAAAGGGTGAAGTTCGGGCGGGTTCGGATTCCGATGAACCGAACCCGCTCATCTCTTATGGCCACCCAGCATGACGCCTCCCTTCTTGACCATGCTGTAATTGCAGTCGCACTGCAGTTCAGCGTGATCATAAAAAATGGTGTAGCCTCCTGCTGGTGCAGACTGTATGTGCGCGCAGGAAGCCGCCACCATTTTTGTGATCACAGCGGCTGAATGTGATGTCATACAGCTGCTGTGACCACGCCCCCTGTGTCTCCTCCATTGCAGACCCCATTTTGAAGCCTTGCCCCCGCACCGCTCCATCCCTGACTTGGAAATGGAGTGTTGCTGACCCCCCTCTCCCCCCCTGCCCCGATTGACAGGCAGAGGCGATCGCATTCTCTGCGGGGTGCCGCAGAAAATGCAGGCACATGCGTATGCTCTTAGCAATTTTTGCAGTTGGATCACTTATTGTGATTGCAATCCAACCTGAATCAGGCCCTATTACCTATCACAATGCGCTGCGGGCAGTACAAAATTGGTTTAATATAGGAGAAAAACCCCCAGACCTGTGCTCCTTAACTGTACCTGGTGGCTAGTGGAGCGGCTGCCCAGTAATCAGTGTCCACGCCAGTGCGCACACGGTCCACCCCCTACGGCCACGCTCCTCTTCATCAGCGGCCTCGTGATCCGGAAGGGCGGTGTGTGTGTGACTGTCCTTAGGAAGAAACCGGAGCCTCCGCTGCAGTGACCCAGCAACCAGGGCACGGGAGTATACAGCGCCGCTGGGAGTGATGAAGCTGCAGTAAAGATGTCTATTAGACCTAGCCTGCTGCAGCCCTTGTAGATTCTCATAAAACAAGTTCTTCTTTTCTTGTCAAAATGAATAGCTAAGAATTGGCTTCCTGAGGCAGGCCCCTGTTAAGTGGCCTGCTACTGAAGGCACCAACTACAAACTGAGCTCCCTGTTCATGGAAGCGGGGTTATAGAGGAGGATGCGCTGAGCATCTTGGGAACAGTCAAAAGCTTTGAGTCGGTTGGTGCCTCAGATCAAGATCCTACTCTACACCCCAATGTGAATCCTTGTGGAGTCCTGTGTACCCCACAGAAGAAATTAATGTGTCACACCCATTGGCAGCAACCTTAGAATAGCTGCTGATGGGCACAATTGAGAAAGGAAGGGGGGGGGGGACATTTGAATCCAGCACATAGATGCAATTCAAATATGTAATTTGTACCTTCCTATTTTAAAATATAATGGATGAACTTCACCCTGTGAGAACAATCTTCATGATCAAGAGATCTCATATGCAAAATAAGTATGAGTTGGGATAGGGCTGGGGAGGGTGGCTGCTCGGGCAGCCCCTCCCCCATCAAGTTAAGGAGATTCAACTGAGGAAGCACAAGGGAACTCTCGTCTGGGGACAACAACTGCAGGGAGACCACATCTTTTCAGATGAACATGGGAGGGCGGAAGGCTGCCTAATACTGAAGCACCATCAAATATCAAACCATATGCAACAACTAGTACAAGCATTCCTGGGGGAAGGTCTGCAGCAGACGGATTTGCATACGGTGATGTCATCCAAGCAGTGGGCCAAAGTTGGCTGGAACCCTCATCTGCATATGAAAAGAGAAAAGGGGCATGCAGGGCATGGCGGCCTTTTGCGGTGCTTGGATGACCCCTAGTTCGCATTAAACACCCCCACCCTCCTTTGGTGTGGGGCTCATGTTGGCTATGCCCCAGCCCCTGAAGCATTCAAGCTGATTTCTTGCAGCAGCTGGGCACTGTAACAGCTCCAGAGCTGCTCTGTAAGGCAACTAAAAGGGTGTGGGCCCTGCAGCACTACCTGTAGTTCGCATTGTGCGTTGGAAGGCACAAAGTAAGCAGACGGGAGAAGTCAGGATAGTGCGCAAGGGCATAGAAGGGAGTGGCTCCAGAAAAGAGAAGTGGAAACAGACAGCAAACTAGGCTGGAGAGAGACCTGAGACAAAGAGATCTGAATTATACGAGAGCCGACCAGGGGAAACACAAATTATGCAATCAAGTTTCCCACATTTGGGGAAATCACAGGAGCAGCACACCCAGAGTGCAATGGGTGAGCCTTGCCCTGGGAGAAGCACCTTCATGATCATAGTATCTCACCTGGCAGGTAAGTAGGAGTTGGGCTAGAGCTGGGGAGGGTCACTGCTCGGGCACCCCCCTGTCAAGTGAAGGAGATCCAACTGAGGCAGCACAAGGGAACTCTCGAAAGAAGAACAAGGCTAGAGGAATATATGAGACAAAGAAATCTGACTTTTACCAGAGCTGACCAGAGGAAAACACAAACACAGTCCCCCACTACCACAAAAAATGCAGGCGAGTTTCCCACATTTGGGGAAATCACAGGGGTCAGCATACCCAGAATGCAATGAATGAACCTCACCCTGGGTGAACAATCTTCATGACCATGGTGTCTCCTATGCAAAATAAGTATGATTTGGGATAGGGCTGGGAGGGCCGCTGCTCAGGCACATCTCTGTCAAGTAAAGGAGATTCAACTGAGGCAGCACAAGGGAACTCTCATCTGGGGACAACAACTGCAGGGAGAACACATATTTTCAGATGAACATGGGAGGGCAGAAGGCTGCCTAATACTGAAGCACCCCCAAACAACAAACCAAATGCAACAACTAGTGCAAGCATTCCTGGGGGATGGCCTGCAGCAGATGGATTTGCATATGGTGATGTCATCCAAGCAGTGGGTCAAAGTTGGCTTCAACCCTCATCTGCATATGAAAAGAGAAAAGGGGCGTGCAGGGCATGGCGGCCTTTTGCGGTGCTTGGATTACCCCTAGTTCGCATTAAACACCCCCACCCACCTTTGGTGTGGGGCTCATGTTGGCCATGCCCCATCCCCTGAAGCATTCAAGCTGATTTCTTGCAGCAGCTGGGCACTGTAACAGCTCCAGAGCTGCTCTTTAAGGCAAGTAAAAGATTGTGTGGGCCCTGCAGCACTACCTGTAGTTTGCATTGTGCATTGGAAGGCACAAAGTAAGCAGACGGGAGGAGAAGTCAGGATAGTGCACAAGGGTATAGAAGGGAGGGGCTCAAGATAAAAGAAGTGGAAACAGACAGCAAACTAGGCTGGAGAAAGACCTGAGACAAAGAGATCTGAATTATACGAGAGCCGACCAGAGGAAACACAAATTATGCAGTCAAGTGTCCCACATTTGGGGAAATCGTAGGAGCAGCACACCCAGAGTGCAATGGGTGAGCCTTGCCCTGGGAGAAGCACCTTCCTGATCATAGTATCTCACCTGGCAGGTAAGTAGGAGTTGGGCTAGAGCTGGGGAGGGTCGCTGCTCGGGCACCCCCCTGTCAAGTGAAGGAGATCCACCTGAGGCAGCACAAGGGAACTCTCGAAAGAAGAACAAGGCTAGAGGAAAATCTGAGACAAAGAAATCTGAGTTTTAACAGAGCTGACCAGAGGAAAGCACAAACACAGTCCCCCACTACCACAAATAATGCAGTCGAGTTTCCCACATTTGGGTAAATCACAGGGGTCAGCATACCCAAAATGCAATGAATGAACCTCACCCTGGGAGAACAATCTTCATGACCATGGTATCTCCTATGCAAAATAAGTATGATTTGGGATAGGGCTGGGGAGGGCCGCTGCTCATGCACATCTCTGTCAAGTAAAGGAGATTCAACTGAGGCAGCACAAGGGAACTCTCATCTGGGGACAACAACTGCAGGGAGAACACATATTTTCAGATGAACATGGGAGGGCAGAAGGCTGCCTAATACTGAAGCACCCCCAAACAACAAACCAAATGCAACAACTAGTGCAAGCATTCCTGGGGGAAGTTCTGCAGAAGACGGATTTGCATACGGTGATGTCATCCAAGCAGTGGGCCAAAGTTGGCTGGAACCCTCATCTGCATATGAAAAGAGAAAAGGGGTATGCAGGGCATGGCGGCCTTTTGCGGCGCTTGGATGACCCTTAGTTCGCATTAAACACCCCCACCCTCCTTCGGTGTGGGGCTCATGTTGGCCATGCCCCATCCCCTGAAGCATTCAAGCTGATTTCTTGCAGCAGCTTGGCACTGTATCAGCTCCAGAGCTGCTCTGTAAGGCAAGTAAAAGGGTGTGGGCCCTGCAGCACTACCTGTAGTTTGCATTGTGCATTGGAAGGCACAAAGTAAGCAGACAGGAGGAGAAGTCAGGATAGTGCACAAGGGTATAAAAGCGAGTTTCCCACATTTGGGAAAATCACAGGGGTCAGCATTCCCAGAATGCAATGAATGAACCTCACCCTGGGAGAACAATCTTCATGACCATGGTATCTCCTATGCAAAATAAGTATGATTTGGGATAGGGCTGGGGAGGGCCGCTGCTCAGGCACATCTCTGTCAAGTAAAGGAGATTCAACTGAGGCAGCACAAGGGAACTCTCATCTGGGGACAACAACTGCAGGGAGAACACATATTTTCAGATAAAAATCTTGGTCATGCTCTGGTTTCTCTTCAGAACGAACAAATCTTTCGCCTTTTATTAAAGATTTCCGTGGAGAGGAGCAAAACCGAGTTTTATCTCAATTTTTGCATGCCCCATCTTTTTGGGGTTTCTTTTATCGGTTTAAAGATAGAATGAGTGTGCTTTAATGTAAGCTCATTTGCATAGAAATGACAGTAAATGTTTGTTTCTTTTCAAACAGAACTTTCTTGACCATGCTACTTGCTTGAAAGATCTGGGAGCACATGGAATACAGTACAAACCATGCTTATAGCAAGGAGAAGCCAGGTGAGAAATCTGCTTACTTTCAAGTTGGGCGCTCACTTTGATCTGAATGAGGACTGCTGGCACAGCATTTAGGCGACAGGTGGAATCTTGGTCATGCTCTGGTTTCTCTTCAGAACGAACAAATCTTTCGCCTTTTATTAAAGATTTCTGTGGAGAGGAGCAAAACTGAGTTTTATCTCAATTTTTGCATGCCCCATATTATTGGGGTTTCTTTTATCAGTTTCTTGTTAGCTTTAATGTAAGTTTATTTGCATAACAATGACTATAAATGTCTGTTTCTTTTCAAGCAGAACTTTCTTGACCATTCTAATTGCTTGAAAGATCTGGGAGCACATGGAAAAGAGTACAAACCATGCTTATAGCAAGGGGAAGCCTGGTGAGAAATCTGCTTTCTTTCTTTCAAATTGGGTGCTCACTTTGCGCTGAATGAGGACTGCTGGCATGGCACTCAGGCGACAGGTGGAATCTTAGTCATACTCTGGTTTCTCTTCAAAACGAACAGATCTTTCGCCTTTTACTAAAGATTTCCGTGGAGAGGAGCAAAACTGAGTTTTATCTCAATTTTTGCATGCTCCGTCTTATTGGGGTTTCTTTTATCGGTTTAAAGATAGAACGAGTGTGCTTTAATGTAAGCTCATTTGCATAGAAATGACAGTAAATGTTTGTTTCTTTTCAAACAGAACTTTCTTGACTATACTAAATGCTTGAAAGATCTGGGAGCACATGGAAAAGAGTACAAACCATGTTTACAGCAAGGGGAAGCCTGGTGAGAAATCTGCTTTCTTTCTTTCAAATTGGGTGCTCACTTTGAGCTGAATGAGGACTGCTGGCATGGCACTCAGGCGACAGGTGGAATCTTGGTCATGTTCTGGTTTCTCTTCAGAACGAACAAATCTTTCGCCTTTTACTAAAGATTTCCGTGGAGAGGAGCAAAACTGAGTTTTATCTCAATTTTTGCATGCCCCATCTTATTGGGATTTTATTTTATCGGTTTAAAGATAGAACGAGTGTGCTTTAATGTAAGCTCATTTGCATAGAAATGACAGTAAATGTTTGTTTCTTTTCAAACAGAACTTTCTTGACCACACTAATTGCTTGAAAGATCTGGGAGCACATGGAAAAGAGTACAAACCATGTTTATAGCAAGGGGAAGCCTGGTGAGAAATCTGCTTTCTTTCTTTCAAATTGGGTGCTCACTTTGAGCTGAATGAGGATTGCTGGCATGGCACTCAGGCGACAGGTGGAATCTTGGTCATGCTCTGGTTTCTCTTCAAAACGAACAGATCTTTCGCCTTTTATTAAAGATTTCCGTGGAGAGGAGCAAAACTGAGTTTTATCTCAATTTTTGCATGCTCCGTCTTATTGGGGTTTCTTTTATCGGTTTAAAGATAGAACGAGTGTGCTTTAATGTAAGCTCATTTGCATAGAAATGACAGTAAATGTTTGTTTCTTTTCAAACAGAACTTTCTTGACTATACTAATTGCTTGAAAGATCTGGGAGCACATGGAAAAGAGTACAAACCATGTTTATAGCAAGGGGAAGCCTGGTGAGAAATCTGCTTTCTTTCTTTCAAATTGGGTGCTCACTTTGAGCTGAATGAGGACTGCTGGCATGGCACTCAGGCGACAGGTGGAATCTTGGTCATGTTCTGGTTTCTCTTCAGAACGAACAAATCTTTCGCCTTTTACTAAAGATTTCCGTGGAGAGGAGCAAAACTGAGTTTTATCTCAATTTTTGCATGCCCCATCTTATTGGGGTTTTATTTTATCGGTTTAAAGATAGAACGAGTGTGCTTTAATGTAAGCTCATTTGCATAGAAATGACAGTAAATGTTTGTTTCTTTTCAAACAGAACTTTCTTGACCACACTAATTGCTTGAAAGATCTGGGAGCACATGGAAAAGAGTACAAACCATGTTTATAGCAAGGGGAAGCCTGGTGAGAAATCTGCTTTCTTTCATTCAAATTGGGTGCTCACTTTCAGCTGAATGAGAACTGCTGGCATGGCACTCAGGCGACAGGTGGAATCTTGGTCATGCTCTGGTTTCTCTTCAGAACTAACAAATATTTCGCCTTTTATTAAAGATTTCCGTGGAGAGGAGCAAAACTGAGTTTTATCTCAATTTTTGCATGCCCCATATTATTGGGGTTTCTTTTATCAGTTTAAAGACAGAACGAGTGTGCTTTCTTGTTAGCTTTAATGTAAGTTTATTTGCATAACAATGACAGTAAATGTTGTTTCTTTTCAAACAGAACTTTCTTGACCATGCTACTTGCTTAAAGGTCTGGGAGCACATGGAAAACAGTACAAACCATGCAGTATCACAAGAGCCTTTATTTGATCTTTCATGAAGATAGAGCAGAATTGAGGACACGTCAACAATTTCTGCCGAAGGTGGTTCATCTTTCCACATGGTGCCTTTGGCCACTGACACCTTCGTTGAGTCAAAGTCTCTGGCTGTGGTCAGAACTTTGAAAATGTATGTCACCAGAACGGTTCAGATTAGGAAAACAGAGGCTCTGTTTGTCCTGTATGCTCCCAACAGGATTTGGTGTCCTGCTTCCATGCAGACCATTATGCGCTGGATCTGTGGTAAGATTCAGCATGCTCGTTCCACGGCAGGATTGCCGTTACTGAAGTAGGTGAAGACCCATTCTACTAGAAAGGTGGGTTCATCCTTGGCAGCTGGTCGGGGAGTCTCGGCATTGCAACTTTGCCGAGCAGCTATTTAGTAAACACTTTTGCTAAGTTTTACAAGTTTGATACCTTGGCTGATGATAACCTTAAGTTGGGTCATTCGGTGCTGCAGAGTCGTACGCACTCTCCCACCCGTTCAAGAGCTTTGGTATAACCCCATGGTTCTTAATGTGACCCCAGCATCCTCTAGGTCGTATGAGAAAATAGGATTTTAATACCTACCGGTAAATCCTTTTCTCTTAGTCTGTAGAGGATGCTGGGCACCCGTCCCAGTCCATACTGTGTCTGCAGTTATTACTTGTGGTTATACACATGTTGTGTTATGGTTCTGGTCAGCTTTTTGCTGCAATTGTTCATGCCGTTGGCTTGTGTTCTGTTGAATGCCACGTTCTGCGGCATGTTTAAGGTGTGAGCTGGTAAGATGCTCACCTTAGTTTAACAATAAATCCTTTCCTCGAAATGTCCGTCTCCCTGGGCACAGTTCCTATAACTGGAGTCTGGAGGAGGGGCATAGAGGGAGGAGCCAGTTCACACCCTTTGAAAGTCTTAAAGTGCCCATGTATCTTGCGGATCCCGTCTATACCCCATGGTTCTTAATGTGACCCCAGCATCCTCTACGGACTAAGAGAAAAGAATGCCCTTGCGCACTATCCTGACTTCTCCTCCCGTCTGCTTACTTTGTGCCTTCCAACGCACAATGCGAACTACAGGTGGTGCTGCAGGGCCCACACCCTTTTACTTGCCTTACAGAACAGCTCTGGAGCTGTTACAGTGCCCAGCTGCTGCAAGAAATCAGCTTGAATGCTTCAGGGGATGGGGCATGGCCAACATGAGCCCCACACCAAAGGAGGGTGGGGGTGTTTAATGTGAACTAGGGGTCATCCAAGCACTGCAAAAGGCCGCCATGCCCTGCATGCCCCTTTTCTCTTTTCATATGCAGATGAGGGTTCCAGTCAACTTTGGCCCACTGCTTGGATAACATCACCGTATGCAAATCCGTCTGCTGCAGACCTTCCCCCAGGAATGCTTGTACTAGTTGTTGCATATGGTGCTTCAGTATTAGGCAGCCTTCCGCCCTCCCATGTTCATCTGAAAAGATGTGGTCTCCCTGCAGTTGTTGTCCCCAGATGAGAGTTCCCTTGTGCTTCCTCAGTTGAATCTCCTTAACTTGACGGGGGAGGTGCTGCCCGAGCAGCCCTCCCCAGCCCTATCCCAACTCATATTTATTTTGCATATGAGATCTCTTGATCATGAAGATTGTTCTCACAGGGTGAGGTTCATCCATTATATTTTAAAATAGGAAGGTACGAATTACATATTTGAATTGCATCTATGTGCTGGATTCAAATGTCCCCCCCCCCCCTTCCTTTCTCAATTGTGCCCGTCAGCAGCTATTCTAAGGTTGCTGCCAATGGGTGTGACACATTAATTTCTTCTGTGGGGTACACTGGACTCCACAAGGATTCACATTGGGGTGTAGAGTAGGATCTTGATCTGAGGCACCAACCGGCTCAAAGCTTTTGACTGTTCCCAAGAAGCTCAGTGCATTCTCCTCTATAACCCCGCTTCCATGAACAGGGAGCTCAGTTTGTAGTTGGTGCCTTCAGTAGCAGGCCAATTAACAGGGGCCTGCCTCAGGCAGCCTATTCTTAGCTATTAATTTTGACAAGAAAAGAAGAACTTGTTTTATGAGAATCTACAAGGGCTGCAGCAGGCTAGGTCTAATAGACATCTTTACTGCAGCTTCATCACTCCCAGCGGCGCTGTATACTCCCGTGCCCTGGTTGCTGGGTCACTGCAGCGGAGGCTCCGGTTTCATCCTAAGGTCAGTCACACACACACCACCCTTCCGGATCACGAGGCCGCTGCTGAAGGGGAGCGAGGCCGTAGGGGGTGGGCCGTGTGCGCACTGCGGTGGACACTGATTACTGGGCAGCCGCTCCACTAGCCACCAGGTACAGTTAAGGAGCACAGGTCTGGGGGTTTTTCTCCTATATTAACCCAATTTTGTACTGCCCGCAGCGCATTGTGATAGGTAATAGGGCCTGATTCAGGTTGGATTGCAATCACAATAAGCGATCCAACTGCAAAAATTGCTAAGAGCATACGCATGTGCCTGCATTTTCTGCGGCACCCCGCAGAGAATGTGATCGCCTCTGCCTGTCAATCGGGGCGGGGAAGGGGGGGAGAGGTGGGTCAGCAACACTCCATTTCCAAGTCAGGGATGGAGCGGTGCGGGGGCAAGGCTTCAAAATGGGGTCTGCAACGGAGGAGACACAGGGGGCGTGGTCACAGCGACTGTATGACATCACATTCAGCCGCTGTGATCACAAAAATGGTGGCGGCTTCCTGCGCGCACATACAGTCTGCACCAGCAGGAGCCTACACCATTTTTTATGATCACGCTGAACTGCAGTGCGACTGCAATTACAGCATGGTCAAGAAGGGAGGCGTCATGCTGGGTGGCCATGCCCTGTCACTTTGCAGGAGCCAGCACCGCTCACACACTAGTCCCCGGGTGCAGCCCCCAACCCCCGGGACACCCGGAGCAACAAAATGTAGATTCAGGCCACCAGGCCACGCCCCTACCTATGAAACCATGCCTCCTTTTTACCATTGCACTGCTTATCTGCGCGCACTGCATTACAATCTCCCTCGCCACCTCTCTGGGTGTCACCAGTGATAGTGACACCTCTGCCATGCTTGTAGCAGCTGGTCCTAAGATCTACGCCTCAAACCCTGAGTGTTTGCCCTTGTGACTTGTTGATCATCATAGCGAAGCAGATGCTTACAGAAAACTGCAGGGGCTTAGATTGAAAATAAAAAATTGATAGGGTATAAGGTAGAGAGGAGCGGGTTCGGTTCTCCGAGAACCGAATTCCCCACGAACTCCACGTGGTTTACACTGGTCCGAGGCAGGCTCGGTTGTTCCCGCCTGACTCGGAAAACCTGAACAAGGGAAAATGTCATCATCCCGCTGTCGGATTCTCGCGAGATTCGGATTCCATATAAAGAGCTGCGCGTTGCTGCCATTTTTACTCGTGCATTGAAGAGAGAGCGGAGAGGACGTGGCTATGTTCTCTCAGTGGAAATCTCAATATCAGTGCTCAGTATCAGTGGTTACTTATTGCTGCTCAGTAATACTAGTAGTGTGTCTCTCCTGCTCAGTGTCAGTTCTCAGTAGTATCCTCATCAGTGCTCAGTATCACTGTTCATTGTCTTGTGCTGCATTGTGTTGCTCAGCATAATACAGTACATTACTAATAGTCCAGTGCTGCATCTTGCTGCTCAGTGTCAGTTCTAGTATCCTCATCAGTGCTCACTATCACTGCTCATTGCATTGTGGTGTTCTGTATACTACAATAACATAGTAATATAGTAACATAGTTTTTGAGGTTGAATAGAGGCAAATTGCCCATCGTGTTCAACCTGTTTTAAGTTGTGATGATTCTACATACTTGCTGAATAATGTTTTATGACTAGTTAGCTACTATAACTCATGTTACCCCCGGATTAACCATGTTGATATTTTAAGTATTATAACCTTGGATAGCTTTTTCATTCAGAAATGTATCCATTCCTTTTTTAAATCCAATTACAGAGTCCGCCATTACCACCTTCCCTGGCAGGGAATTCCACATCCTGATTGCCCTAACAGTGAAGAAACCTTTCCTCCATTGCGTTCTGAACTTTCCTCCAGTCGCAGCGAGTGACCACGTGTTCTTTTAATAAATAATTCCTCTGATAACTCTTTGTTATGTATCTTTACATATTTGAAGATATTAATAATATCTCCTCTTAGGCACCTCTTTTCTAGTGTATAAATATTCAGCCTAGTAAGTCTTTCCTTATAGTCCAGTACTTTCAGGCCTTTAATCAATTTAGTCTTCAGGATCTCTGACACTTCCATGAGCAGCAGAGTAGTGCAATGGAAGCATGCTGGGCCCATAACCCAGAGGTCGATTGATCGAAACTATCCTCTGCTATGTGCATTTTTTTTTTTATAATTAAAGTAATCAAAAACTGGGATTGATATTTTGGCACTTTTATTTTTACTTAAAGTACAATAACTTTTATCATTTTAATTTGTTTTAATAGTATATTGACAGCATTGTTTTCTTTAAAAAATCCACTTAATTTTCTTTACCCTATTACTGAAATGGTAATTGACAAAAACAAACTACATTGTCACCAGAAGAGCAATGCAAAATGTACAAGTGATATATGAAAATTATCTTCCATCTTGAATTTCAATGATGCATTGGGACAACAATTTGTGAGAAACATCTTCACCCATAAAGAAAGATTTTCTTAATTCCTTACCTGTGTGCTGATTAGATATCACCTTGTTTTCACATTAAACAGACTTCCCCATGAGGAAGCAGCAAGGATGCAGTGACGTTTCCTGGTGTCAACCTGTATTATTTCAGTAGACATTGAAATGAGGATGCATCTTTGATGCCTTTCCAATGAAGCAAGTTTAATTCAGTAATAGGTGAAAAACCATTCCTACAAAGGTGTTAATCAGAGACTTGGCTTTGTGGACACTTTTCAGAGAGCAAATTTGTTAGCATAAACATAAAATCAGAAAATGAAGAGCTGTTTAATCACTCAATTGGACTTTTCTGCCAGCATAATTTTTTTTCTCTGCAACTCACTGCTAAATTGTGCTTCCTAGCTGTTTTTTTATAAAATCACTTAATCAAATCTAACTCTGATTACATCAGAGAAGGCCAGGTACCCTACACCATAAGGGGGGTTTTTGAAATTTTGACTTGTCTACTTAAAGATCACCAAAATCTGATTACAAGGTCAATTACATCCCTGGGTGGGATTGAACCACCAACCTTTTGGTTAATAGCCAAACATGCTAACCGATTGCGCCACAGAGACACCTTGCGAAAGTCAATACTGACAAAGGCTAATAAGCATTCATCTAGAACGTTTCCTAGAAAAACTTTAAAAAGTCAATAATCTGGAGAATTTTTGTAAGAAACACATTGGTACTTTCCCATGATGAGTGAGTGCTTCAGGATTTCTTGCACTTACATGGGCTATTAACCAAAAGGTTGGTGGTTCAATCCCACCCAGGGATGTAATTGACCTTGTCATCAGATTTTGGTGATCTTTAAGTAGACAAGTCAAAATTTCAAACCCCCTCTTATGGTGTAGGGTACCTGGCCTTCTCTGACGTAATCAGAGTTAGATTTAATTAAGTGATTTTATAAAAAACAGCTAGGAAGCACAATTTAGCAGTGGGTTGCAGAGAAAAAAATAACATTTTAAACCTACCGGTAATTTTTTTTTCTCGTAGTCCGTAGAGGATGATGGGGACTCCGTAAGGACCATGGGGGATAGACGGGCTCCGCAGCAGACATGGGCACTTTAAGAAAGACTTTAGATCTGGGTGTGCACTGGCTCCTCCCTCTATGCCCCTCCTCCATACCTCAGTTAGAGAAACTGTGCCCAGAGGAGACGGACAGTACGAGGAAAGGATTTTTGTTAATCCAAGGTCAAGATTCATACCAGCCACACCAATCACACCGTATAACTTGTGATATACTACCCAGTTAACAGTATGAAAACAACATAGCATCAGTCCAAGACCGATGAAAACTAACATATAACCCTTATGTAAGCAATAACTATATACAAGTCTTGCAGAAGTAGACAGCACTTGGGACGGGCACCCAGCATCCTCTACGGACTACGAGAAAAAGATTTACCGGTAGGTTTAAAATCTTATTTTCTCTTACGTCCTAGAGGATGCTGGGGACTCCGTAAGGACCATGGGGATTATACCAAAGCTCCCAAACGGGCAGGAGAGTGCGGATGACTTTGCAGCACCGATTGAGCAAACAGGAGGTCCTCCTCAGCCAGGGTATCAAACTTATAGAACTTTGCAAAGGTGTTTGAACCAACTTTGACCCACTGCTTGGATGACATCACCATATGCAAATCCATCTGCGGCAGGCCTTCCCCCAGGAATGCTTGCACTAGTTGTTGCATTTGGTTTGTTGTTTGGGGGTGCTTCAGTATTAGGCAGCCTTCTGCCCTCCCATGTTCATCTGAAAATATGTGTTCTCCCTGCAGTTGTTGTCCCCAGATGAGAGTTCCCTTGTGCTGCCTCAGTTGAATCTCCTTTACTTGACAGAGATGTGCCTGAGCAGCGGCCCTCCCCAGCCCTATCCCAAATCATACTTATTTTGCATAGGAGATACCATGGTCATGAAGATTGTTCTCCCAGGGTTAGGTTAATTCATTGCATTCTGGGTATGCTGACCCCTGTGATTTCCCCAAATGTGGGAAACTCAACTGCATTATTTGTGGTAGTGGGGGACTGTGTTTGTGCTTTCCTCTGGTCAGCTCTGGTAAAAGTCAGATTTCTTTGTCTCAGATCTTCCTCTAGCCTTGTTCTTCTTTCGAGAGTTCCCTTGTGCTGCCTCAGTTGGATCTCCTTCACTTGACAGGGGGGTGCCCGAGCAGCGACCCTCCCCAGCTCTAGCCCAACTCCTACTTACCTGCCAGGTGAGATACTATGATCATGAAGATGCTTCTCCCAGGGCAAGGCTCACCCATTGCACTCTGGGTGTGCTGCCCCTGCGATTTCCCCAAATGTGGGAAACTTGACTGCATAATTTGTGTTTCCCCTGGTCGGCTCTCATATAATTCAGATCTCTTTGTCTCAGGTCTCTCTCCAGCCTAGTTTGCTGTCTGTTTCCACTTCTTTTTTCTTGAGCCCCTCCCTTCTATACCCTTGTGCACTATCCTGACTTCTCCCGTCTGCTTACTTTGTGCCTTCCAACGCACAATACAAACTACAGGTAGTGCTGCAGGGCCCACACCCTTTTACTTGCTTTACAGAGCAGCTCTGGAGCTGTTACAGTGCCCAGCTGCTGCAAGAAATCAGCTTGAATGCTTCAGGGGCTGGGGCATAGCCAACATGAGCCCCACACCGAAGGAGGGTGGAGGTGTTTAATGCGAACTAGGGGTCATCCAAGCGCCGCAAAAGGCCGCCATGCCCTGCACACCCCTTTATTCTTTTCATATGCAGACGAGGGTTGAAGCCAACTTTGACCCACTGCTTGGATGACATCACCATATTCAAATCCATCTGCTGCAGGCCTTCCCCCAGGAATGCTTGCACTAGTTTTTGCATTTGGTTTGTTGTTTGGGGGTGCTTCAGTATTAGGCAGCCTTCTGCCCTCCCATGTTCATCTGAAAATATGTGTTCTCCCTGCAGTTGTTGTCCCCAGATGAGAGTTCCCTTGTGCTGCCTCAGTTGAATCTCCTTTACTTGACAGAGATGTGCCTGAGCAGCGGCCCTCCCCAGCCCTATCCCAAATCATACTTATTTTGCATAGGAGATACCATGGTCATGAAGATTGTTCTCCCAGGGTTAGGTTCATTCATTGCATTCTGGGTATGCTGACCCCTGTGATTTCCCCAAATGTGGGAAACTCAACTGCATTATTTGTGGTAGTGGGGGACTGTGTTTGTGCTTTCCTCTGGTCAGCTCTGGTAAAAGTCAGATTTCTTTGTCTCAGATCTTCCTCTAGCCTTGTTCTTCTTTCGAGAGTTCCCTTGTGCTGCCTCAGTTGGATCTCCTTCACTTGACAGGGGGGTGCCCGAGCAGCGACCCTCCCCAGCTCTAGCCCAACTCCTACTTACCTGCCAGGTGAGATACTATGATCATGAAGATGCTTCTCCCAGGGCAAGGCTCACCCATTGCACTCTGGGTGTGCTGCCCCTGCGATTTCCCCAAATGTGGGAAACTTGACTGCATAATTTGTGTTTCCCCTGGTCGGCTCTCATATAATTCAGATCTCTTTGTCTCAGGTCTCTCTCCAGCCTAGTTTGCTGTCTGTTTCCACTTCTTTTTTCTTGAGCCCCTCCCTTCTATACCCTTGTGCACTATCCTGACTTCTCCCATCTGCTTACTTTGTGCCTTCCAACGCACAATGCAAACTACAGGTAGTGCTGCAGGGCCCACACCCTTTTACTTGCTTTACAGAGCAGCTCTGGAGCTGTTACAGTGCCCAGCTGCTGCAAGAAATCAGCTTGAATGCTTCAGGGGCTGGGGCATAGCCAACATGAGCCCCACACCGAAGGAGGGTGGAGGTGTTTAATGCGAACTAGGGGTCATCCAAGCGCCGCAAAAGGCCGCCATGCCCTGCACACCCCTTTTTTCTTTTCATATGCAGACGAGGGTTGAAGCCAACTTTGACCCACTGCTTGGATGACATCACCATATGCAAATCCATCTGCTGCAGGCCTTCCCCCAGGAATGCTTGCACTAGTAGTTGCATTTGGTTCGTTGTTTGGGGGTGCTTCAGTTTTAGGCAGCCTTCTGCCCTCCCATGTTCATCTGAAAATATGTGTTCTCCCTGCAGTTGTTGTCCCCAGATGAGAGTTCCCTTGTGCTGCCTCAGTTGAATCTCCTTTACTTGACAGAGATGTGCCTGAGCAGCGGCCCTCCCCAGCCCTATCCCAAATCATACTTATTTTGCATAGGAGATACCTTGGTCATGAAGATTGTTCTCCCAGGGTGAGGTTCATTCATTGCATTCTGGGTATGCTGACCCCTGTGATTTCCCCAAATGTGGGAAACTCGACTGCATTATTTGTGGTAGTGGGGGACTGTGTTTGTGCTTTCCTCTGGTCAGCTCTGGTAAAAGTCAGATTTCTTTGTCTCAGATCTTCCTCTAGCCTTGTTCTTCTTTCGAGAGTTCCCTTGTGCTGCCTCAGTTGGATCTCCTTCACTTGACAGGGGGTGCCCAAGCAGCAATCCTCCACAGCTCTAGCCCAACTCCTACTTACCTGCCAGGTGAGATACTATGATCTTCACTGTTAGGGCAATCAGGATGTGGAATTCCCTGCCAGGGAAGGTGGTAATGGCGGACTCTGTAATTGGATTTAAAAAAGGAATGGATACATTTCTGAATGAAAAAGCTATCCAAGGTTATAATACTTAAAATATCAACATGGTTAATCCGGGGGTAACATGAGTTGTAGTAGTTAACTAGTCATAAAACATTATTCAGCAAGTATGTAGAATCATCACAACTTAAAACAGGTTGAACACGATGGGCAATTTGCCTCTTTTCAACCTCAAAAACTATATTACTATATGTTACTATATTACTATGTTACTGTAGTATACAGAACACCACAATGTAATGAGCAGTGATAGTGAGCACTGATGAGGATACTAGAACTGACACTGAGCAGCAAGATGCAGCACTGGACTATTAGTAATGTACTGTAGTATGCTGAGCACCACAATGCAGCACAAGACAATGAGCAGTGATACTGAGCACTGATGAGGATACTACTGAGAACTGACACTGAGCAGGAGAGACACACTACTAGTATTACTGAGCAGCAATAAGTAACCACTGATACTGAGCACTGATATTGAGATTTCCACTGAGAGAACATAGCCACGTCCTCTCCGCTCCCTCTTCAATGCACGAGTAAAAATGGCGGCAACGCGCAGCTCTTTATATGAAATCCGAATCTCGCGAGAATCCGACAGCGGGATGATGACATTTTCCCTTGTTCAGGTTTTCCGAGTCAGGCGGGAACAACCGAGCCTGCCTCGGACCAGTGTAAACCACGTGGAGTTCGTGGGGAATTCGGTTCTCGGAGAACCGAACCCGCTCCTCTCTACCTTATACCCATATATTTTTTTATTTTCAATCTAAGCCCCTGCAGTTTTCTGTAAGCATCTGCTTCGCTATGATGATCAACAAGTCACAAGGGCAAACACTCAGGGCTTGAGGCGTAGATCTTAGGACCAGCTGCTACAAGCATGGCAGAGGTGTCACTATCACTGGTGACACCCAGAGAGGTGGCGAAGGAGATTGTAATGCAGTGCGCGCAGATAAGCAGCGCAATGGTAAAAAGGAGGCATGGTTTCATAGGTAGGGGCGTGGCCTGGTGGTGTGAATCTACATTTTGTTGCTCCGGGTGTCCCGGGGGTTGGGGGCTGCACCCGGGGACTAGTGTGTGAGCGGTGCTGGCTCCTGCACAGTGACAGGACATGGCCACCCAGCATGACGCCTCCCTTCTTGACCAATCTGTAATTGCAGTCGCACTGCAGTTCAGCGTGATCATAAAAAATGGTGTAGCCTCCTGCTGGTGCAGACTGTATGTGCGCGCAGGAAGCCGCCACCATTTTTGTGATCACAGCGGCTGAATGTGATGTCATACAGCCGCTGTGACCACGCCCCCTGTGTCTCCTCCATTGCAGACCCCATTTTGAAGCCTTGCCCCCGCACCGCTCCATCCCTGACTTGGAAATGGAGTGTTGCTGACCCCCCTCTCCCCGCCTGCCCCGATTGACAGGCAGAGGCGATCGCATTCTCTGCGGGGTGCCGCAGAAAATGCAGGCACATGCGTATGCTCTTAGCAATTTTTGCAGTTGGATCGCTTACTGTGATTGCAATCCAACCTGAATCAGGCCCTATTACCTATCACAATGCGCTGCGGGCAGTACAAAATTGGTTTAATATGGGAGAAAAAACCCCAGACCTGTGCTCCTTAACTGTACCTGGTGGCTCGTGGAGCGGCTGCCCAGTAATCAGTGTCCACGCCAGTGCGCACACGGTCCACCCCCTACGGCCACGCTCCCCTTCATCAGCGGCCTCGTGATCCGGAAGGGCGGTGCGTGTGTGACTGACCTTAGGAAGAAACCGGAGCCTCTGCTGCAGTGACCCAGCAACCAGGGCACGGGAGTATACAGCGCCGCTGGGAGTGATGAAGCTGCAGTAAAGATGTCTATTAGACCTAGCCTGCTGCAGCCCTTGTAGATTCTCATAAAAAAAGTTCTTATTTTCTTGTCAAAATTAATAGCTAAGAATAGGCTGCCTGAGGCAGGCCCCTGTTAAGTGGCCTGCTACTGAAGGCACCAACTACAAACTGAGCTCCCTGTTCATGGAAGCGGGGTTATAGAGGAGAATGCGCTGAGCATCTTGGGAACAGTCAAAAGCTTTGAGCCGGTTGGTGCCTCAGATCAAGATCCTACTCTACACCCCAATGTGAATCCTTGTGGAGTCCAGTGTACCCCACAGAAGAAATTAATGTGTCACACCCATTGGCAGCAACCTTAGAATAGCTGCTGACGGGCACAATTGAGAAAGGAAGGGGGGGGGGACATTTGAATCCAGCACATAGATGCAATTCAAATATGTAATTTGAACCTTCCTATTTTAAAATATAATGGATGAACTTCACCCTGTGATAACAATCTTCATGATATAGAGATCTCATATGCAAAATAAGTATGAGTTGGGATAGGGCTGGGGAGGGTGGCTGCTCGGGCAAGCCCCTCCCCCGTCAAGTTAAGGAGATTCAACTGAGGAAGCACAAGGGAACTCTCGTCTGGGGACAACAACTGCAGGGAGACCACATTTTTTCAGATGAACATGGGAGGGCGGAAGGCTGCCTAATACTGAAGCACCATCAAATATCAAACCATATGCAATAACTAGTACAAGTATTCCTGGGGGAAGGTCTGCAGGAGACGAATTTGCATACGGTGATGTCATCCAAGCAGTGGGCCAAAGTTGGCTGGAACCCTCATCTGCATATGAAAAGAGAAAAGGGTTATGCAGGGCATGGCGGCCTTTTGCGGCGCTTGGATGACCCCTAGTTCGCATTAAACACCTCCACCCTCCTTCGGTGTGGGGCTCATGTTGGCTATGCCCCAGCCCCTGAAGCATTCAAGCTGATTTCTTGCAGCAGCTGGGCACTGTAACAGCTCCAGAGCTGCTCTGTAAGGCAAATAAAAGGGTGTGGGCCCTGCAGCACTACCTGTAGTTCGCATTGTGCATTGGAAGGCACAAAGTAAGCAGACGGGAGAAGTCAGGATAGTGCGCAAGGGCATAGAAGGGAGCGGCTCAAGAAAAGAGAAGTGGAAACAGACAGCAAACTAGGCTGGAGAGAGACCTGAGACAAAGAGATCTGAATTATACGAGAGCCGACCAGGGGAAACACAAATTATGCAGTCAAGTTTCCCATATTTGGGGAAATCGCAGGGGCAGCACACCCAGAGTGCAATGGTTGAGCCTTGCCCTGGGAGAAGCACCTTCAAGATCATAGTATCTCACCTGGCAGGTAAGTAGGAGTTGGGCTAGAGCTGGGGAGGGTCGCTGCTCGGGCACCCCCCTGTCAAGTGAAGGAGATCCAACTGAGGCAGCACAATGGAACTCTCGAAAGAAGAACAAGGCTAGAGGAAGATCTGAGACAAAGAAATCTGACTTTTACCAGAGCTGACCAGCGGAAAACACAAACACAGTCCCCAACTACCACAAATAATGCAGGCGAGTTTCCCACATTTGGGTAAATCACAGGGGTCAGCATACCCAGAATGCAATGAATGAACCTCACCCTGGGTGAACAATTTTCATGACCATGGTGTCTCCTATGCAAAATAAGTATGATTTGGGATAGGGCTGGGGAGGGCCGCTGCTCAGGCACATCTCTGTCAAGTAAAGGAGATTCAACTGAGGCAGCACAAGGGAACTCTCATATGGGGACAACAACTGCAGGGAGAACACATATTTTCAGATGAACATGGGAGGGCAGAAGGCTGCCTAATACTGAAGCACCCCCAAACAACAAACCAAATGCAACAACTAGTGCAAGCATTCCTGGGGGAAGGCCTGCAGCAGATGGATTTGCATATGGTGATGTTATCCAAGCAGTGGGTCAAAGTTGGCTTCAACCCTCATCTGCATATGAAAAGAGAAAAGGGGCGTGCAGGGCATGGCGGCCTTTTGCGGTGCTTGGATGACCCCTAGATCGCATTAAACACCCCCACCCTCCTTTGGTGTGGGGCTCATGTTGGCCATGCCCCATCCCATGAAGCATTCAAGCTGATTTCTTGCAGCAGCTGGGCACTGTAACAGCTCCAGAGCTGCTCTGTAAGGCAAGTAAAAGGGTGTGGGCCCTGCAGCACTACCTGTAGTTTGCATTGTGCATTGGAAGGCACAAAGTAAGCAGACGGGAGGAGAAGTCAGGATAGTCCACAAGGGTATAGAAGGGAGGGGCTCAAGAAAAAAGAAGTGGAAACAGAGAGCAAACTAGGCTGGAGAGAGACCTGAGACAAAGAGATCTGAATTATACGAGAGCCGACCAGAGGAAACACAAATTATGCAGTCAAGTGTCCCACATTTGGGGAAATCGTAGGAGCAGCACACCCAGTGTGCAATGGGTGAGCCTTGCCCTGGGAGAAGCACCTTCCTGATTATAGTATCTCACCTGGGTGTGCTGCCCCTGCGATTTCCCCAAATGTGGGAAACTTGACTGCATAATTTGTGTTTCCCCTGGTCGGCTCTCATATAATTCAGATCTCTTTGTCTCAGGTCTCTCTCCAGCCTAGTTTGCTGTCTGTTTCCACTTCTTTTTTCTTGAGCCCCTCCCTTCTATACCCTTGTGGACTATCCTGACTTCTCCTCCTGTCTGCTTACTTTGTGCCTTCCAATGCACAATGCAAACTACAGGTAGTGCTGCAGGGCCCACACCCTTTTACTTGCCTTACAGAGCAGCTCTGGAGCTGTTACAGTGCCAAGCTGCTGCAAGAAATCAGCTTGAATGCTTCAGGGGCTGGGGCATGGCCAACATGAGCCCCACACCGAAGGAGGGTGGGGGTGTTTAATGCGAACTAAGGGTCATCCAAGCGCCGCAAAAGGCCGCCATGCCCTGCATACCCCTTTTCTCTTTTCATATGCAGATGAGGGTTCCAGCCAACTTTGGCCCAATGCTTGGATGACATCACTATATGCATATCCGTCTTCTGCAGACCTTCCCCCAGGAATGCTTGTACTAGTTGTTGCATTTGGTTTGTTGTTTGGGGGTGCTTCAGTATTAGGCAGCCTTCTGCCCTCCCATGTTCATCTGAAAATATGTGTTCTCACTGCAGTTGTTGTCCCCAGATGAGAGTTCCCTTGTGCTGCCTCAGTTGAATCTCCTTTACTCTAAAACTTGTAAAACTTAGCAAAAGTGTTTACTAAATAGCTGCTCGGCAAAGTTGCAATGCCGAGACTCCCCGACCAGCTGCCCAGGATGAACCCACCTTTCTAGTAGAATGGGTCTTCACCTAATTCAGTAACGGCAATCCTGCCGTGGAATGAGCATGCTGAATCTTACCACAGATCCAGCGCATAATTGTCTACATGGAAGCAGGACACCCAATCCTGTTGGGAGCATACAGGACAAACAGAGCCTCTGTTTTCCTAATCTGAACCGTTCTGGTGACATAAATTTTCAAAGTTCTGACCACAGCCAGAGACTTTGACTCAACGAAGGTGTCAGTGGCCAAAGGCACCATGTGGAAAGATGAACCACCTTCGGCAGAAATAGTTGACGTGTCCTCAATTCTGCTCTATCTTCATGAAATATCAAATAAAGGCTCTTGTGATACTGCATGGTTTGTACTGTTTTCCATGTGCTCCCAGATCTTTCAAGCAAGAAGCATGGTCAAGAAAGTTCTGTTTGAAAAGAAACAACATTTACTGTCATTGTTATAGAATTTGGGAGAAAAAACAAGAAGAAATCTGCACTGTTGACGCACTGGACAGAATGAATGAATCATAAAATATAACCTTTATTAAGTATGTATTAAAATTGGATAAATATTAATATTATTATCCCAAACTGCAGTGAAACATAAAGGTTAAAATCACAGAACTAACATACATGTGCATAAGAAGAATAAAGAGATGTGAAAAAAAGGTTTAAAAAGCGTGTCCGTGTGTGATTATTTTTGAAGGCACAACCCTGGCGGGGTTGTTTATATAGATATATATGTTGCTAATAATCACTTTCTAGCGTAATGTTATTAAATAGCTGTTAGTATCTATGTCGTCAGGTACCACTGGGTCGTATCCTATATACTCCTGTGGGAAACTTGACTGCATAATTTGTGTTTCCCCTGGTCGGCTCTCGTATAATTCAGATCTCTTTGTCTCAGGTCTCTCTCCAGCCTAGTTTGCTGTCTGTTTCCACTTCTCTTTTCTTGAGCCGCTGCCTTCTATGCCCTTGTGCACTCTCCAGACTTCTCCTGTCTGCTTACTTTGTGCCTTCCAACGCACAATGCAAACTACAGGTAGTGCTGCAGGGCCCACACCCTTTTACTTGCCTTACAGAGCAGCTCTGGAGCTGTTACAGTGCCCAGCTGCAGCAAGAAATCAGCTTGAATGCTTCAGGGGCTGGGGCATAGCCAACACGAGCCCCACACCGACGGAGGGTGGAGGTGTTTAATGCAAACTAGGGGTCAGCCAAGCGCCGCAAAAGGCCGCCATGCCCTGCATGCCCCTTTTCTCTTTTCATATGCAGACGAGGGTTGAAGCCAACTTTGACCCACTGCTTGGATGACATCACCATATGCAAATCCATCTGCGGCAGGCCTTCCCCCAGGAATGCTTGCACTAGTTGTTGCATTTGGTTTGTTGTTTGGGGGTGCTTCAGTATTAGGCAGCCTTCTGCCCTCCCATGTTCATCTGAAAATATGTGTTCTCCCTGCAGTTGTTGTCCCCAGATGAGAGTTCCCTTGTGCTGCCTCAGTTGAATCTCCTTTACTTGACAGAGATGTGCCTGAGCAGCGGCCCTCCCCAGCCCTATCCCAAATCATACTTATTTTGCATAGGAGATACCATGGTCATGAAGATTGTTCTCCCAGGGTTAGGTTCATTCATTGCGTTCTGGGTATGCTGACCTCTGTGATTTCCCCAAATGTGGGAAACTCAACTGCATTATTTGTGGTAGTGGGGGACTGTGTTTGTGCTTTCCTCTGGTCAGCTCTGGTAAAAGTCAGATTTCTTTGTCTCAGATCTTCCTCTAGCCTTGTTCTTCTTTCAAGAGTTCCCTTGTGCTGCCTCAGTTGGATCTCCTTCACTTGACAGGGGGGTGCCCGAGCAGCGACCCTCCCCAGCTCTAGCCCAACTCCTACTTACCTGCCAGGTGAGATACTATGATCATGAAGTTGCTTCTCCCAGGGCAAGGCTCACCCATTGCACTCTGGGTGTGCTGCCCCTGCGATTTCCCCAAATATGGGAAACTTGATTGCATAATTTGTGTTTCCCTAAGTCGGCTCTCATATAATTCAGATCTCTTTGTCTCAGGTCTCTCTCCAGCCTAGTTTGCTGTCTGTTTCCACTTCTTTTTTCTTGAGCCCCTCCCTTCTATACCCTTGTGCACTATCCTGACTTCTCCTCCTGTCTGCTTACTTTGTGCCTTCCGATGCACAATGCAAACTACAGGTAGTGCTGCAGGGCCCACACCCTTTTACTTGCCTTACAGAGCAGCTCTGGAGCTGTTACAGTGCCAAGCTGCTGCAAGAAATCAGCTTGAATGCTTCAGGGGCTGGGGCATGGCCAACATGAGCCCCACACCGAAGTAGGGTGGGGGTGTTTAATGCGAACTAAGGGTCATCCAAGCGCCGCAAAAGGCCGCCATGCCCTGCATACCCCTTTTCTCTTTTCATATGCAGATGAGGGTTCCAGCCAACTTTGGCCCACTGCTTGGATGACATCACTGTATGCAAATCCGTCTTCTGCAGACCTTCCCCCAGGAATGCTTGTACTAGTTGTTGCATTTGGTTTGTTGTTTGGGGGTGCTTCAGTATTAGGCAGCCTTCTGCCCTCCCATGTTCATCTGAAAATATGTGTTCTCCCGGCAGTTGTTGTCCCCAGATGAGAGTTCCCTTGTGCTGCCTCAGTTGAATCTCCTTTACTTGACAGAGATGTGCCTGAGCAGCGGCCCTCCCCAGCCCTATCCCAAATCATACTTATTTTGCATAGGAGATACCATGGTCATAAAGATTGTTCTCCCAGGGTTAGGTTCATTCATTGCATTCTGGGTATGCTGACCCCTGTGATTTCCCCAAATGTGGGAAACTCAACTGCATTATTTGTGGTAGTGGGGGACTGTGTTTGTGTTTTCCTCTGGTCAGCTCTGGTAAAAGTCAGATTTCTTTGTCTCAGATCTTCCTCTAGCCTTGTTCTTCTTTCGAGAGTTCCATTGTGCTGCCTCAGTTTGATCTCCTTCACTTGACAGGGGGGTACCCGAGCAGCGACCCTCCCCAGCTCTAGCCCAACTCCTACATAACTGCCAGGTGAGATACTATGATCATGAAGGTGCTTCTCCCAGGGCAAGGCTCACCCATTGCACTCTGGGTGTGCTGCTCCTGCGATTTCCCCAAATGTGGGAAACTTGACTGCATAATTTGTGTTTCCCCTGGTCGGCTCTTGTATAATTCAGATCTCTTTGTCTCAGGTCTCTCTCCAGCCTAGTTTGCTGTCTGTTTCCACTTCTCTTTTCTTGAGCCGCTGCCTTCTATGCCCTTGTGCACTCTCCTGACTTCTCCTGTCTGCTTACTTTGTGCCTTCCAACGCACAATGCAAACTACAGGTAGTGCTGCAGGGCCCACACCCTTTTACTTGCCTTTCAGAGCAGCTCTGGAGCTGTTACAGTGCCCAGCTGCTGCAAGAAATCAGCTTGAATGCTTCAGGGGCTGGGGCATAGCCAACATGAGCCCCACACCGACGGAGGGTGGAGGTGTTTAATGCGAACTAAGGGTCATCCAGGCGCCGCAAAAGGCCGCCATGCCCTGCATACCCCTTTTCTCTTTTCATATGCAGATGAGGGTTCCAGCCAACTTTGGCCCACTGCTTGGATGACATCACCGTATGCAAATACGTCTTCTGCAGACCTTCCCCCAGGAATGCTTGTACTAGTTGTTGCATTTGGTTTGTTGTTTGGGGTGCTTCAGTATTAGGCAGCCTTCTGCTCTCCCATGTTCATCTGAAAATATGTGTTCTCCCTGCAGTTGTTGTCCCCAGATGAGAGTTCTCTTGTGCTGCCTCAGTTGAATCTCCTTTACTTGACAGAGATGTGCCTGAGCAGCGGCCCTCCCCAGCCCTATCCCAAATCATACTTATTTTGCATAGGAGATACCATGGTCATGAAGATTGTTCTTCCAGGGTGAGGTTCATTCATTGCATTCTGGGTATGCTGACCCCTGTGATTTCCCCAAATGTGGGAAACTCGACTGCATTATTTGTGGTAGTGGGGGACTGTGTTTGTGCTTTCCTCTGGTCAGCTCTGGTAAAAGTCAGATTTCTTTGTCTCAGATCTTCCTCTAGCCTTGTTCTTTTTTTGAGAGTTTCCTTGTGCTGCCTCAGTTGGATTTCCTTCACTTGACAGGGGGGTGCCCGAGCAGCGACCCTCCCCAGCTCTAGCCCAACTCCTACTTACCTGCCAGGTGAGATACTATGATCAGGAAGGTGCTTCTCCAAGGGCAAGGCTCACCCATTGCACTCTGGGTGTGCTGCTCCTACGATTTCCCCAAATGTGGGACACTTGACTACATAATTTGTGTTTCCTCTGGTCGGCTACTCGTATAATTCAGATCTCTTTGTCTCAGGTCTCTCTCCAGCCTAGTTTGCTGTCTGTTTCCACTTCTCTTTTCTTGAGCCCCTGCCCTTGCCCTTGTGCACTCTCCTGACTTCTCCTGTCTGCTTACTTTGTGCCTTCCAACGCACAATGCAAACTACAGGTAGTGCTGCAGGGCCAACACCCTTTTACTTGCCTTACAGAGCAGCTCTGGAGCTGTTACAGTGCCCAGCTGCTGCAAGAAATCAGCTTGAATGCTTCAGGGGCTGGGGCATAGCCAACATGAGCCCCACACCGACGGAGGGTGGAGGTGTTTAATGCGAACTAAGGGTCATCCAAGCGCCGCAAAAGGCCGCCATGCCCTGCATACCCCTTTTCTCTTTTCATATGCAGATGAGGGTTCCAGCCAACTTTGGCCCACTGCTTGGATGACATCACCGTATGCAAATCCGTCTTCTGCAGACCTTTTCCCAGGAATGCTTGTACTAGTTGTTGCATTTGGTTTGTTGTTTGGGGGTGCTTCAGTATTAGGCAGCCTTCTGCTCTCCCATGTTCATCTGAAAATATGTGTTCTCCCTGCAGTTGTTGTCCCCAGATGAGAGTTCCCTTGTGCTGCCTCAGTTGAATCTCCTTTACTTGACAGAGATGTGCCTGAGCAGCGGCCCTCCCCAGCCCTATCCCAAATCATACTTATTTTGCATAGGAGATACCATTGTCATGAAGATTGTTCTCCCAGGGTGAGGTTCATTCATTGCATTCTGGGTATGCTGACCCCTGTCATTTCCCCAAATGTGGGAAACTCGACTGCATTATTTGTGGTAGTGGGGGACTGTGTTTGTGCTTTCCTCTGGTCAGCTCTGGTAAAAGTCAGATTTCTTTGTCTCAGATCTTCCTCTAGCCTTGTTCTTTTTTCGAGAGTTTCCTTGTGCTGCCTCAGTTGGATCTCCTTCACTTGACAGGGGGGTGCCCGAACAGCGACCCTCCCCAGCTCTAGCCCAACTCCTACTTACCTGCCAGGTGAGATACTATGATCAGGAAGGTGCTTCTCCCAGGGCAAGGCTCACCCAATGCACTCTGGGTGTGCTGCTCCTACGATTTCCCCAAATGTGGGACACTTGATTACATAATTTGTGTTTCCTCTGGTCGGCTCTCGTATAATTCAGATCTCTTTGTCTCAGGTCTCTCTCCAGCCTAGTTTGCTGTCTGTTTCCACTTCTCTTTTCTTGAGCCGCTCCCTTCTATGCCCTTGTGCACTATCCTGACTTCTCCCGTCTGCTTACTTTGTGCCTTCCAACGCACAATGCAAACTACAGGTAGTGCTGCAGGGCCCACACCCTTTTACTTGCTTTACAGAGCAGCTCTGGAGCTGTTACAGTGCCCAGCTGCTGCAAGAAATCAGCTTGAATGCTTCAGGGGCTGGGGCATAGCCAACATGAGCCCCACACCGAAGGAAGGTGGAGGTGTTTAATGCAAACTAGGGGTCATCCAAGCGCCGCAAAAGGCCGCCATGCCCTGCACACCCCTTTTTTATTTTCATATGCAGACGAGGGTTGAAGCCAACTTTGACCCACTGCTTGGATGACATCACCATATGCAAATCCATCTGCTGCAGGCCTTCCCCCAGGAATGCTTGCACTAGTAGTTGCATTTGGTTTGTTGTTTGGGGGTGCTTCAGTGTTAGGCAGCCTTCTGCCCTCCCATGTTCATCTGAAAATATGTGTTCTCCCTGCAGTTGTTGTCCCCAGATGAGAGTTCCCTTGTGTTGCCTCAGTTGAATCTCCTTTACTTGACAGAGATGTGCCTGAGCAGCGGCCCTCCCCAGCCCTATCCCAAATCATACTTATTTTGCATAGGAGATACCATGGTCATGAAGATTGTTCTCCCAGGGTGAGGTTCATTCATTGCACTCTGGGTATGCTGACCCCTGTGATTTCCCCAAATGTGGGAAACTCGACTGCATTATTTGTGGTAGTGGGGGACTGCGTTTGTGCTTTCCTCTGGTCAGCTCTGGTAAAAGTCAGATTTCTTTGTCTCAGATCTTCCTCTAGCCTTGTTCTTCTTTCGAGAGTTCCCTTGTGCTGCCTCAGTTGGATCTCCTTCACTTGACAGGGGGTGCCCGAGCAGCAATCCTCCACAGCTCTAGCCCAACTCCTACTTACCTGCCAGGTGAGATACTATGATGTTCACTGTTAGGGCAATCAGGATGTGGAATTCCCTGCCAGGGAAGGTGGTAATGGCGGACTCTGTAATTGGATTTAAAAAAGGAATGGATACATTTCTGAATGAAAAAGCTATCCAAGGTTATAATACTTAAAATATCAACATGGTTAATCCGGGGGTAACATGAGTTATAGTAGCTAACTAGTCATAAAACATTATTCAGCAAGTATGTAGAATCATCACAACTTAAAACAGGTTGAACACGATGGGCAATTTGCCTCTATTCAACCTCAAAAACTATGTTACTATATGTTACTATATTACTATGTTACTGTAGTATACAGAACACCACAATGTAATGAGCAGTGATAGTGAGCACTGATGAGGATACTAGAACTGACACTGAGCAGCAAGATGCAGCACTGGACTATTAGTAATGTACTGTAGTATGCTGAGCACCACAATGCAGCACAAGACAATGAGCAGTGATACTGAGCACTGATGAGGATACTACTGAGAACTGACACTGAGCAGGAGAGACACACTACTAGTATTACTGAGCAGCAATAAGTAACCACTGATACTGAGCACTGATATTGAGATTTCCACTGAGAGAACATAGCCACGTCCTCTCCGCTCTCTCTTCAATGCACGAGTAAAAATGGCGGCAACGCGCAGCTCTTTATATGGAATCCGAATCTCGAGAGAATCCGACAGCGGGATGATGACATTTTCCCTTGTTCAGGTTTTCCGAGTCAGGCGGGAACAACCGAGCCTGCCTCGGACCAGTGTAAACCACGTGGAGTTCGTCGGGAATTCGGTTCTCGGAGAACCGAACCCGCTCCTCTCTACCTTATACCCATCAATTTTTTTATTTTCAATCTAAGCCCCTGCAGTTTTCTGTAAGCATCTGCTTTGCTATGATGATCAACAAGTCACAAGGGCAAACACTCAGGGCTTGAGGCGTAGATCTTAGGACCAGCTGCTACAAGCATGGCAGAGGTGTCACTATCACTGGTGACACCCAGAGAGGTGGCGAAGGAGATTGTAATGCAGTGCGCGCAGATAAGCAGCGCAATGGTAAAAAGGAGGCATGGTTTCATAGGTAGGGGCGTGGCCTGGTGGCCTGAATCTACATTTTGTTGCTCCGGGTGTCCCGGGGGTTGGGGGCTGCACCCGGGGACTAGTGTGTGTGCGGTGCTGGCTCCTGCACAGTGACAGGGCATGGCCACCCATCATGACACCTCCATTCTTGACCATGCTGTAATTGCAGTCGCACTGCAGTTCAGCGTGATCATAAAAAATGGTGTAGCCTCCTGCTGGTGCAGACTGTATGTGCGCGCAGGAAGCCGCCACCATTTTTGTGATCACAGCGGCTGAATGTGATGTCATACAGCCGCTGTGACCACGCCCCCTGTGTCTCCTCCGTTGCAGACCCCATTTTGAAGCCTTGCCCCCGCACCGCTCCATCCCTGACTTGGAAATGGAGTGTTGCTGACCCCCCTCTCCCCCCCCCCCGCCCCGATTGACAGGCAGAGGCGATCGCATTCTCTGCGGGGTGCCGCAGAAAATGCAGGCACATGCGTATGCTGTTAGCAATTTTTGCAGTTGGATCGCTTATTGTGATTGCATTCCAACCTGAATCAGGCCCTATTACCTATCACAATGCGCTGCGGGCAGTACAAAATTGGGTTAATATAGGAGTAAAACTCCCAGACCTGTGCTCCTTAACTGTACCTGGTGGCTAGTGGAGCGGCTGCCCAGTAATCAGTGTCCACGCCAGTGCGCACACGGTCCACCCCCTATGGCCACGCTCCCCTTCATCAGCGGCCTCGTGATCCGGAAGGGCGGTGTGTGTGTGACTGACCTTAGGAAGAAACTGGAGCCTCCGCTGCAGTGACCCAGCAACCAGGGCACGGGAGTATACAGCGCCGCTGGGAGTGATGAAGCTGCAGTAAAGATGTCTATTAGACCTAGCCTGCTGCAGCCCTTGTAGATTCTCATAAAACAAGTTCTTCTTTTCTTGTCAAAATTAATAGCTAAGAATAGGCTGCCTGAGGCAGGCCCCTGTTAAGTGGCCTGCTACTGAAGGCACCAACTACAAACTGAGCTCCCTGTTCATGGAAGCGGGGTTATAGAGGAGGATGCGCTGAGCATCTTGGGAACAGTCAAAAGCTTTGAGCCGGTTGGTGCCTCAGATCAAGATCCTACTCTACACCCCAATGTGAATCCTTGTGGAGTCCAGTGTACCCCACAGAAGAAATTAATGTGTCACACCCATTGGCAGCAACCTTAGAATAGCTGCTGACGGGCACAATTGAGAAAGGAAGGGGGGGGGGGGACATTTGAATCCAGCACATAGATGCAATTCAAATATGTAATTTGTACCTTCCTATTTTAAAATATAATGGATGAACCTCACCCTGTGAGAACAATCTTCATGATCAAGAGATCTCATATGCAAAAATAAGTATGAGTTGGGATAGGGCTGGGGAGGGTGGCTGCTCGGGCAGCCCCTCCCCCGTCAAGTTAAGGAGATTCAACTGAGGACGCACAAGGGAACTCTCGTCTGGGGACAACAACTGCAGGGAGACCACATCTGTTCAGATGAACATGGGAGGGTGGAAGGCTGCCTAATATTGAAGCACCATCAAATATCAAACCATATGCAACAACTAGTACAAGCATTCCTGGGGGAAGGTCTGCAGAAGACGGATTTGCATACGGTGATGTCATCCAAGATGTGGGCCAAAGTTGGCTGGAACCCTCATCTGCATATGAAAAGAGAAAAGGGGCATGCAGGGCATGGCGGCCTTTTGCGGTGCTTGGATGACCCCTAGTTCGCATTAAACACCCCCACCCTCCTTTGGTGTGGGGCTCATGTTGGCCATGCCCCATCCCCTGAAGCATTCAAGCTGATTTCTTGCAGCAGCTGGGCACTGTAACAGCTCCAGAGCTGTTCTGTAAGGCAAGTAAAAGGGTGTGGGCCCTGCAGCACCACCTGTAGTTCGCATTGTGCGTTGGAAGGCACAAAGTAAGCAGACGGGAGGAGAAGTCAGGATAGTGCGCAAGGGCATCCTTTTCTCTTAGTCCGTAGAGGATGCTGGGGTCACATTAAGAACCATGGGGTATAGACGGGATCCGCAAGAGACATGGGCACTTTAAGACTTTCAAAGGGTGTGAACTGGCTCCTCCCTCTATGCCCCTCCTCCAGACTCCAGTTATAGGAACTGTGCCCAGGGAGACGGACATTTCGAGGAAAGGATTTATTGTTAAACTAAGGTGAGCATCTTACCAGCTCACACCTTAAGCATGCCGCAGAACGTGGCATTCAACCGAACACAAGCCAACGGCATGAACAATTGCAGCAAAAAGCTGACCAGAACCATAACATAACATGTGTATAACCACAAGTAATAACTGCAGACACAGTATGGACTGGGACGGGTGCCCAGCATCCTCTACGGACTAAGAGAAAAGGATTTACCGGTAGGTATTAAAATCCTATTTTCTCATACGACCTAGAGGATGCTGGGGTCACATTAAGAACCATGGGGTTATACCAAAGCTCTTGAACGGGTGGGAGAGTGCGTACGACTCTGCAGCACCGAATGACCCAACTTGAGGTTATCATCAGCCAAGGTATCAAACTTGTAAAACTTAGCAAAAGTGTTTACTAAATAGCTGCTCGGCAAAGTTGCAATGCCGAGACTCCCCGACCAGCTGCCCAGGATGAACCCACCTTTCTAGTAGAATGGGTCTTCACCTAATTCAGTAACGGCAATCCTGCCATGGAATGAGCATGCTGAATCTTACCACAGATCCAGCGCATAATGGTCTACATGGAAGCAGGACACCCAATCCTGTTGGGAGCATACAGGACAAACAGAGCCTCTGTTTTCCTAATCTGAACCGTTCTGGTGACATAAATTTTCAAAGTTCTGACCACAGCCAGAGACTTTGACTCAACGAAGGTGTCAGTGGCCAAAGGCACCATGTGGAAAGATGAACCACCTTCGGCAGAAATTGTTGACGTGTCCTCAATTCTGCTCTATCTTCATGAAAGATCAAATAAAGGCTCTTGTGATACTGCATGGTTTGTACTGTTTTCCATGTGCTCCCAGATCTTTCAAGCAAGTAGCATGGTCAAGAAAGTTCTGTTTGAAAAGAAACAACATTTACTGTCATTGTTATAGAATTTGGGAGAAAAAACAAGAAGAAATCTGCACTGTTGACGCACTGGACAGAATGAATGAATCATAAAATATAACCTTTATTAAGTATGTATTAAAATTGGATAAATATTAATATTATTATCCCAAACTGCAGTGAAACATAAAGGTTAAAATCACAGAACTAACATACATGTGCATAAGAAGAATAAAGAGATGTGAAAAAAAGGTTTAAAAAGCGTGTCCGTGTGTGATTATTTTTGAAGGCACAACCCTGGCGGGGTTGTTTATATAGATATATATGTTGCTAATAATCACTTTCTAGCGTAATGTTATTAAATAGCTGTTAGTATCTATGTCGTCAGGTACCACTGGGTCGTATCCTATATACTCCCTTCACTCAATAGGGGTTACCTCCCGGGAAGCCATCCCCATTGGCGAATTTGTGGGGGTGATTGAGTATAACCGGTAAGCTAACCTCCAATTTGTGGGGTGCTTAGGTAGATGGGGATCACTTATTTCTCTGTGTCCCCTAAGACTATATTCCTAAATTCAATACCACAGGGGGATAGCTTTCTATATCGGATAAGGAATCACTTGATAGGGAAATCTCTATGCATCATGGAAAGATCATATTTATTAATATCCAAACTAAAAAAATGATGAATAGCTTTAATTTAGCTGTTTAGATATAGTTAATTGGCGAGATATACCAACAGGTGCGGTTGCCTTAAGGAATATGGCAATTCCAATATAAATAGCAGCCCTCCTTCATATAATCAGCCAGATCTTATTAAATCTGGTCCAGATATAGCCGTTCAGATATACTTAATTGACAACATATATCAATCGGTGGGGTTGCCTTAAGGAATATAGCAATTCCAATTCTCATATAAATAGCAACCTTCCTTCATATATTCAGCCAGATCTTATTTAATCTGATCTAGGCGTAGGCAATAATGCTTTCCTTAGAGGTATAGCCACCTCAATTCTTATTAGGAAGCAAAGTGTCTGTCATAATGGTTTATCCAATTCATCTAAGAAATAATATATTCCATGTGTCAGAGATTCATTACTCTCTATTTACACTGTTAAAGAGTTAATTCTTATTATGTTACAGTGTAATGAAATTATCATATAGGGAGATGTGGCAATTCCATGTGCTATATATATAATAACCCTTAGTGGTCCAGATTCCACAATGAGGAATTTTCTTATAAACCGCTGAAACACACAGCTGTTTGACTGACTTCCAAATATATCTATCTCACTTTGTAACAGTCTTATGATAGAGAAACTGTTACATATTCGGTCACTTAGTTATCTAAAGGTAAACAGACTCAGTGTGAGGGTAATATAATATATCAAATGCGCTGTCAATAATCGTGGTAACTGGTGTAATAATGTGGTATATTGAGTATGCTAGTAAGGCATATAACTGCTCTCCAGCCTTTAAGTGTTACCAATCAATTTGTTACACTGTAAAGGATTTATGGTGTCCTGTTAGGACATGCAGCTGCTAGGCTGACTCAAAGATTTATCCATTTGTAACAATTATGTAACAGTTATATACATGTTACTGGTATTACATAGAAATAGTATGACACAGGCCAGCAGTCCCATGTGTCTAGATTCCACAATAGGAGATTTTCTTTGTCTTATAAACTGCTGGAACACACAGCTGCTAGACTGACTTCAAATATATATATTACTTTGTAACAGTCTTATAGTAAAGAGACTGTTACACACTGTCATTTAGTTATCTCAAGGTTAGCAGATTCTGTGTGAGGATAGTGTTCTGTTAGAACATGCAGCTGCTAGGCTGACTCATAGAAAATGTATCCATTTGTAACAAATGACACATACAGCATTAAATTAATATCTATAGCAGCCCATGTGACATCTCTACTCTTATCATAATTGTCTGGTTATTGCCAATCTGGACAGCAGGAGTGATATATATTCACTAGTCCCAATATCCCATCATATAAATATACCCACACTGATATACTTTCTTATCAAGAGTTATTAGTAGCTATCTGTATGCACTTTAGACATTGTATCTGCTAAGTGACATCATATCTAGTGTATTCCTTTCTTATAGCTCAGCTTCTATTCCCTATTAGTGGAGACTAACAGCTAACATCATAATCATATATTTTTGTTTTATAACATTTCACATGAGTCAAATACACGCGGACACGCCGTGCCCTACACGTGTGTTTCACTGCATCTATGGCAACTTACATTAAAGCTAACAAGAAAGCACACTCGTTCTGTCTTTAAACTGATAAAAGAAACCCCAATAATATGGGGCATGCAAAAATTGAGATAAAACTCAGTTTTGCTCCTCTCCACGGAAATCTTTAATAAAAGGCGAAATATTTGTTAGTTCTGAAGAGAAACCAGAGCATGACCAAGATTCCACCTGTCGCCTGAGTGCCATGCCAGCAGTTCTCATTGAGCTCAAAGTGAGCACCCAATTTGAAAGAAAGATAGCAGATTTCTCACCAGGCTTCCCCTAGCTATAAACATGGTTTGTACTCTTTTCCATGTGTTCCCAGATCTTTCAAGCAATTAGTATAGTCAAGAAAGTTCTGTTTGAAAAGAAACAAACATTTACTGTCATTTCTATGCAAATGAGCTTACATTAAAGCACACTCGTTCTATCTTTAAACAGATAAAATAAAACCCCAATAAGATGGGGAATGCAAAATTTGAGATAAAACTCAGTTTTGCTCCTCTCCACGGAAATCTTTAGTAAAAGGCGAAAGATTTGTTCGTTCTGAAGAGAAACCAGAGCATGACCAAGATTCCACCTGTCGCCTGAGTGCCATGCCAGCAGTCCTCATTCAGCTCAAAGTGAGCACCCAATTTGAAAGAAAGAAAGCAGATTTCTCACCAGGCTTCCCCTTGCTATAAGCATGGTTTGTACTCTTTTCCATGTGCTCCCAGATCTTTCAAGCAAGTAGCATGGTCAAGAAAGTTCTGTTTGAAAAGAAACAGACATTTACTGTCATTGTTATACAAATAAACTTACATTAAAGCCAACAAGAAAGCACACTCATTCTGTCCTTAAACTGATAAAAGAAACCCCAATAATATGGGGCATGCAAAAATTGAGATAAAACTCAGTTTTGCTCCTCTCCACGGAAATCTTTAATAAATGGCGAAAGATTTGTTCATTCTGAAGAGAAACCAGAGCATGACCAAGATTCCACCTGTCGCCTGAGTGCCATGCCAGCAGTCCTCATTCAGATCAAAGTGAGCGCCCAATTTGAAAGAAAGCAGATTTCTCACCTGGCTTCTCCTTGCTATAAGCATGGTTTGTACTGTATTCCATGTGCTCCCAGATCTTTCAAGCAAGTAGCATGGTCAAGAAAGTTCTGTTTGAAAAGAAACAAACATTTACTGTAATTTCTATGCAAATGAGCTTTCATTAAAGCACACTCATTCTATCTTTAAACCGATAAAAGAAAATCCAAAAAGATGGGGCATGCAAAAATTGAGGTAAAACTCAGTTTTGCTCCTCTCCACGGAAATCTTTAGTAAAAGGCGAAAGATTTGTTCGTTCTGAAGAGAAGCCAGAGCATGACCAAGATTTTCATCTGAAAATATGTGTTCTCCCTGCAGTTGTTGTCCCCAGATGAGAGTTCCCTTGTGCTGCCTCAGTTGAATCTCCTTTACTTGACAGAGATGTGCCTGAGCAGCGGCCCTCCCCAGCCCTATCCCAAATCATACTTATTTTGCATAGGAGATACCATGGTCATGAAGATTGTTCTCCCAGGGTGAGGTTCATTCATTGCATTCTGGGTATGCTGACCCCTGTGATTTCCCCAATGTGGGAAACTCGACTGCATTATTTGTGGTAGTGGGGGACTGTGTTTGTGCTTTCCTCTGGTCAGCTCTGGTAAAAGTCAGATTTCTTTGTCTCAGATCTTCCTCTAGCCTTGTTCTTCTTTCGAGAGTTCCCTTGTGCTGCCTCAGTTGGATCTCCTTCACTTGACAGGGGGTGCCCGAGCAGCAATCCTCCACAGCTCTAGCCCAACTCCTACTTACCTGCCAGGTGAGATACTATGATCTTTACTGTTAGGGCAATCAGGATGTGGAATTCCCTGCCAGGGAAGGTGGTAATGGCGGACTCTGTAATTGGATTTAAAAAAGGAATGGATACATTTCTGAATGAAAAAGCTATCTAAGGTTATAATACTTAAAATATCAACATGGTTAATCCGGGGGTAACATGAGTTATAGTAGCTAACTAGTCATAAAACATTATTCAGCAAGTATGTAGAATCATCACAACTTAAAACAGGTTGAACACGATGGGCAATTTGCCTCTATTCAACCTCAAAAACTATGTTACTATATGTTACTATATTACTATGTTACTGTAGTATACAGAAAACCAAAATGCAATGAACAGTGATAGTGAGCACTGATGAGGATACTAGAACTGACACTGAGCAGCAAGATGCAGCACTGGACTATTAGTAATGTACTGTAGTATGCTGAGCACCACAATGCAGCACAAGACAATGAGCAGTGATACTGAGCACTGATGAGGATACTACTGAGAACTGACACTGAGCAGGAGAGACACACTACTAGTATTACTGAGCAGCAATAAGTAACCACTGATACTGAGCACTGATATTGAGATTTCCACTGAGAGAACATAGCCACGTCCATTCCGCTCTCTCTTCAATGCACGAGTAAAAATGGCGGCAACGCGCAGCTCTTTATATGGAATCCGAATCTCGCGAGAATCCGACAGCGGGATGATGACATTTTCCCTTGTTCAGGTTTTGCGAGTCAGGCGGGAACAACCGAGCCTGCCTCGGACCAGTGTAAACAACGTGGAGTTCGTGGGGAATTCGGTTCTCGGAGAACCGAACCCGCTCCTCTCTACCTTATACCAATCAATTTTTTTATTTTCAATCTAAGCCCCTGCAGTTTTCTGTAAGCATCTGCTTCGCTATGATGATCAACAAGTCACAAGGGCAAACACTCAGGGCTTGAGGCGTAGATCTTAGGACCAGCTGCTACAAGCATGGCAGAGGTGTCACTATCACTGGTGACACCCAGAGAGGTGGCGAGGGAGATTGTAATGCAGTGCGCGCAGATAAGCAGCGCAATGGTAAAAAGGAGGCATGGTTTCATAGGTAGGGGCGTGGCCTGGTGGCCTGAATCTACATTTTGTTGCTCCGGGTGTCCCGGGGGTTGGGGGCTGCACCCGGGGACTAGTGTGTGAGCGGTGCTGGCTCCTGCACAGTGAAAGGGCATGGCCACCCAGCATGACGCCTCCCTTCTTGACCATGCTGTAATTGCAGTCGCACTGCAGTTCAGCGTGATCATAAAAAATGGTGTAGCCTCCTGCTGGTGCAGACTGTATGTGCGCGCAGGAAGCCGCCACCATTTTTGTGATCACAGCGGCTGAATGTGATGTCATACAGCCGCTGTGACCACGCCCCCTGTGTCTACTCCGTTGCAGACCCCATTTTGAAGCCTTGCCCCCGCACCGCTCCATCCCTGACTTGGAAATGGAGTGTTGCTGACCCACCTATCCCCCCCCGCCCCGATTGACAGGCAGAGGCGATCGCATTCTCTGCGGGGTGCCGCAGAAAATGCAGGCACATGCGTATGCTCTTAGCAATTTTTGCAGTTGGATCGCTTATTGTGATTGCAATCCAACCTGAATCAGGCCCTATTACCTATCACAATGCGCTGCGGGCAGTACAAAATTGGGTTAATATAGGAGAAAAACCCCCAGACCTGTGCTCCTTAACTGTACCTGGTGGCTAGTGGAGCGGCTGCCCAGTAATCAGTGTCCACGCCAGTGCGCACACGGTCCACCCCCTACGGCCACGCTCCCCTTCATCAGCGGCCTCGTGATCCGGAAGGGTGGTGTGTGTGTGACTGACCTTAGGATGAAACCGGACCCTCCGCTGCAGTGACCCAGCAACCAGGGCACGGGAGTATACAGCGCCGCTGGGAGTGATGAAGCTGCAGTAAAGATGTCTATTAGACCTAGCCTGCTGCAGCCCTTGTAGATTCTCATAAAACAAGTTCTTCTTTTCTTGTCAAAATTTATAGCTAAGAATAGGCTGCCTGAGGCAGGCCCCTGTTAAGTGGCCTGCTACTGAAGGCACCAACTACAAACTGAGCTCCCTGTTCATGGAAGCGGGGTTATAGAGGAGAATGCACTGAGCATCTTGGGAACAGTCAAAAGCTTTGAGCCGGTTGGTGCCTCAGATCAAGATCCTACTCTACACCCCAATGTGAATCCTTGTGGAGTCCAGTGTACCCCACAGAAGAAATTAATGTGTCACACCCATTGGCAGCAACCTTAGAATAGCTGCTGACGGGCACAATTGAGAAAGGAAGGGGGGGGGGGGGACATTTGAATCCAGCACATAAATGCAATTCAAATATGTAATTTGTACCTTCCTATTTTAAAATATAATGGATGAACCTCACCCTGTGAGAACAATCTTCATGATCAAGAGATCTCATATGCAAAATAAGTATGAGTTGGGATAGGGCTGGGGAGGGTGGCTGCTCGGGCAGCCCCTCCCCCGTCAAGTTAAGGAGATTCAACTGAGGAAGCACAAGGGAACTCTCGTCTGGGGACAACAACTGCAGGGAGACCACATCTTTTCAGATGAACATGGGAGGGCGGAAGGCTGCCTAATACTGAAGCACCATCAAATATCAAACCATATGCAACATCTAGTACAAGCCTTCCTGGGGGAAGGTCTGCAGCAGACGGATTTGCATACAGTGATGTTATTCAAGCAGTGGGCCAAAGTTGGCTGGAACCCTCATCTGCATATGAAAAGAGAAAAGGGGCGTGCAGGGCATGGCGGCCTTTTGCAGTGCTTGGATGACCCCTAGTTCTCATTAAACACCCCCACCCTCCTTTGGTGTGGGGCTCATGTTGGCCATGCCCCATCCCCTGAAGCATTCAAGCTGATTTCTTGCAGCAGCTGGGCACTGTAACAGCTCCAGAGCTGTTCTGTAAGGCAAGTAAAAGGGTGTGGGCCCTGCAGCACCACCTGTAGTTTGCATTGTGCGTTGGAAGGCACAAAGTAAGCAGACGGGAGGAGAAGTCAGGATAGTGCGCAAGGGCATCCTTTTCTCTTAGTCCGTAGAGGATGCTGGGGTCACATTAAGAACCATGGGGTATAGACGGGATCCGCAAGAGACATGGGCACTTTAAGACTATTAAAGGGTGTGAACTGGCTCCTCCCTCTATGCCCCTCCTCCAGACTCCAGTTATAGGAACTGTGCCCATGGAGACGGACATTTCGAGGAAAGGATTTATTGTTAAACTAAGGTGAGCATCTTACCAGCTCACACCTTAAGCATGCCGCAGAACGTGGCATTCAACAGAACACAAGCCAACGGCATGAATAATTGCAGCAAAAAGCTGACCAGAACCATAACACAACATGTGTATAACCACAAGTAATAACTGCAGACACAGTATGGACTGGGACGGGTGCCCAGCATCCTCTACAGACTAAGAGAAAAGGATTTACCGGTAGGTATTAAAATCCTATTTTCTCATACGACCTAGAGGATGCTGGGGTCACATTAAGAACCATGGGGTTATACCAAAGCTCTTGAACGGGTGGAAGAGTGCGTACGACTCTGCAGCACCGAATGACCCAACTTGAAGTTATCATCGGCCAAGGTATCAAACTTGTAAAACTTAGCAAAAGTGTTTACTAAATAGCTGCTCGGCAAAGTTGCAATGCCGAGACTCCCCGACCAGCTGCCCAGGATGAACCCACCTTTCTAGTAGAATGGGTCTTCACCTAATTCAGTAACGGCAATCCTGCCATGGAATGAGCATGCTGAATCTTACCACAGATCCAGCGCATAATGGTCTACATGGAAGCAGGACACCCAATCCTGTTGGGAGCATACAGGACAAACAGAGCCTCTGTTTTCCTAATCTGAACCGTTCTGGTGACATAAATTTTCAAAGTTCTGACCACAGCCAGAGACTTTGACTCAACGAAGGTGTCAGTGGCCAAAGGCACCATGTGGAAAGATGAACCACCTTCGGCAGAAATTGTTGACGTGTCCTCAATTCTGCTCTATCTTCATGAAAGATCAAATAAAGGCTCTTGTGATACTGCATGGTTTGTACTGTTTTCCATGTGCTCCCAGATCTTTCAAGCAAGTAGCATGGTCAAGAAAGTTCTGTTTGAAAAGAAACAAACATTTACTGTCATTGTTATGCAAATAAACTTACATTAAAGCTAACCAGAAAGCACACTCGTTCTGTCTTTAAACTGATAAAAGAAACCCCAATAATATGGGCATACCTCCCAACTTTGTCGGCTCGCAAAGAGGGACACACGCGCGGCGAAGTCGCACGCGCTCCCAAAAAGGGCGTGGCCTAAGTAAAAAGGGCATGGCTTCGCGGGAGGACCCGCGATCGCGAGTCACGCCCCCGTTTTCGGCACTGAGGGGGCATGCCCAGCGCTCTGTGAGCCGCTGGCATGCCACCTCTCCCTCTGACTTCAGTGAATAGACGCTGTGCGCACAGCGACTATTCACCGCTGCTCTGCTAAGCAGGGCAGCGACAGACAGAGCCTCCCAACTGTCCTCCCCACCGCGGGACACTGCGGCCCGCAGGTGGGACAGCGGGACAGTCCCCAAAAAACGGGACTGTCCCGCGAAAATCGGGACAGTTGGGAGGTATGATATGGGGCATGCAAAAATTGAGATAAAACTCAGTTTTGCTCCTCTCCACGGAAATCTTTAGTAAAAGGCGAAAGATTTGTTCGTTCTGAAGAGAAACCAGAGCATGACCAAGATTCCACCTGTCGCCTGAGTGCCATGCCAGCAGTCCTCATTCAGCTCAAAGTGAGCACCCAATTTGAAAGAAAGAAAGCAGATTTCTCACCAGGCTTCCCCTTGCTATAAACATGGTTTGTACTCTTTTCCATGTGCTCCCAGATCTTTCAAGCAATTAGTATGGTCAAGAAAGTTCTGCTTGAAAAGAAACAGACATTTATTGTCATTGTTATGCAAATAAACTTACATTAAAGCTAACAAGAAAGCACACTCGTTCTGTCTTTAAACTGATAAAAGAAACCCCAATAATATGGGGCATGCAAAAATTGAGATAAAACTCAGTTTTGCTCCTCTCCACGGATAATCTTTAATAAAAGGCGAAAGATTTGTTCATTCTGAAGAGAAACCAGAGCATGACCAAGATTCCACCTGTCGCCTGAGTGCTGTGCCAGCAGTCCTCATTCAGATCAAAGTGAGCGCCCAATTTGAAAGAAAGCAGATTTCTCACCTGGCTTCTCCTTGCTATAAGCATGGTTTGTACTGTATTCCATGTGCTCCCAGATCTTTAAAGCAAGTAGCATGGTCAAGAAAGTTCTGTTTGAACATAAATAAACATTTACTGTCACTTCTATGCAAATGAGCTTACATTAAAGCACACTCATTCTATCTTTAAACCGGTAAAAGAAACCCCAAAAAGATGGGGCATGCAAAAATTGAGATAAAACTCGGTTTTGCTCCTCTCCACGGAAATCTTTAGTAAGAGGCGAAAGATTTGTTCGTTCTGAAGAGAAACCAGAGCATGACCAAGATTTTTATCTGAAAATATGTGTTCTCCCTGCAGTTGTTGTCCCCAGATGAGAGTTCCCTTGTGCTGCCTCAGCTGAATCTCCTTTACTTGACAGAGATGTGCCTGAGCAGCGGCCCTCCCCAGCCCTATCCCAAATCATACTTATTTTGCATAGGCGATACCATGGTCATGAAGATTGTTCTCCCAGGGTGAGGTTCATTCATTGCATTCTGGGTATGCTGACCCCTGTGATTTCCCCAAATGTGGGAAACTCGACTGCATTATTTGTGGTAGTGGGGGACTGTGTTTGTGCTTTCCTCTAGTCAGCTCTGGTAAAAGTCAGATTTATTTGTCTCAGATCTTCCTCTAGCCTTGTTCTTCTTTCGAGAGTTCCCTTGTGCTGCCTAAGTTGGATCTCTTTCACTTGACAGGGGGGTGCCCGAGTAGCGACCCTCCCCAGCTCTAGCCCAACTCCTACTTACCTGCCAGGTGAGATACTATGATCATGAAGGTGCTTCTCCCAGGGCAAGGCTCACCCATTGCACTCTGGGTGTGGTGCCCCTGCGATTTCCCCAAATGTGGGAAGCTTGACTGCATAATTTGTGTTTCCCCTGGTCGGCTCTCGTATAATTCAGATCTCTTTGTCTCAGGTCTCTCTCCAGCCTAGTTTGCTGTCTGTTTCCACTTCTTTTTTCATGAGCCCCTCCCTTTTATACCCTTGTGCACTATCCTGACTTCTCCTCTTGTCTGCTTATTTTGTGCCTTCCAATGCACAATGCAAACTACAGGTAGTGCTGCAGGGCCCACACCCTTTTACTTGCCGTACAGAGCAGCTCTGGAGCTGTTACAGTGCCCAGCTGCTGCAAGAAATCAGCTTGAATGCTTCAGGGGCTGGGGCATAGCCAACATGAGCCCCACACCGAAGGAGGGTGGAGGTGTTTAATGCGAACTAGGGGTCATCCAAGCGCCGCAAAAGGCCGCTATGCCCTGCACGCCCCTTTTCTCTTTTCATATGCAGACGAGGGTTGAAGCCAACTTTGACCCACTGCTTGGATGACATCACCGTATGCAAATCCATCTGCTGCAGGCCTTCCCCCAGGAATGCTTGCACTAGTTGTTGCATTTGGTTTGTTGTTTGGGGGTGCTTCATTATTAGGCAGCCTTCTGCCCTCCCATGTTCATCTGAAAATATGTGTTCTCCCTGCAGTTGTTGTCCCCAGATGAGAGTTCCCTTGTGCTGCCTCAGTTGAATCTCCTTTACTTGACAGAGATGTGCCTGAGCAGCGGCCCTCCCCAGCCCTATCCCAAATCATACTTATTTTGCATAGGAGATACCATGGTCATGAAGATTGTTCTCCAAGGGTGAGGTTCATTCATTGCATTCTGGGTATGCTGACCCCTGTGATTTCCCCAAATGTGGGAAACTCGACTGCATTATTTGTGGTAGTGGGGGACTGTGTTTGTGCTTTCCTCTGGTCAGCTCTGGTAAAAGTCAGATTTATTTGTCTCAGATCTTCCTCTAGCCTTGTTCTTCTTTCGAGAGTTCCCTTGTGCTGCCTCAGTTGAATCTCCTTCACTTGACAGGGGGGTACCCGAGCAGCGACCCTCCCCAGCTCTAGCCCAACTTCTACTTACCTGGCAGGTGAGATACTATGATCATGTAGGTGCTTCTCCCAGGGCAAGGCTCACCCATTGCACTCTGGGTGTGCTGCTCCTGCGATTTCCCCAAATGTGGGAAACTTGACTGCATAATTTGTGTTTCCCCTGGTCGGCTCTCGTATAATTCAGATCTCTTTGTCTCAGGTCTCTCTCCAGCCTAGTTTGCTGTCTGTTTCAACTTCTCTTTTCTTGAGCCGCTCCCTTCTATGCCCTTGCGCACTATCCTGACTTCTCCCGTCTGCTTACTTTGTGCCTTCCAATGCACAATGCAAACTACAGGTAGTGCTGCAGGGCCCACACCCTTTTACTTGCCGTTCAGAGCAGCTCTGGAGCTGTTACAGTGCCCAGCTGCTGCAAGAAATCACCTTGAATGCTTCAGGGGCTGGGGCATAGCCAACATGAGCCCCACACCGAAGGAGGGTGGAGGTGTTTAATGCGAACTAGGGGTCATCCAAGCGCCGCAAAAGGCCGCCATGCCCTGCACGCCCCTTTTCTCTTTTCATATGCAGACGAGGGTTGAAGCCAACTTTGACCCACTGCTTGGATGACATCACTATATGCAAATCCATCTGCTGCAGGCCTTCCCCCAGGAATGCTTGTACTAGTTGTTGCATTTGGTTTGTTGTTTGGGGGTGCTTCAGTATTAGGCAGCCTTCTGCCCTCCCATGTTTATCTGAAAATATGTGTTCTCCCTGCAGTTGTTGTCCCCAGATGAGAGTTCCCTTGTGCTGCCTCAGTTGAATCTCCTTTACTTGACAGAGATGTGCCTGAGCAGCGGCCCTCCCCAACCCTATCCCAAATCATACTTATTTTGCATAGGCGTATCGCCTATGCAAAATAAGTATGATTTGGGATAGGGTTGGGGAGGGCCGCTGCTCAGGCACATCTCTGTCAAGTAAAGGAGATTCAACTGAGGCAGCACAAGGGAACTCTCATCTGGGGACATGGTCATGAAGATTGTTCTCCCAGGGTGAGGTTCATTCATTGCATTCTGGGTATGCTGACCCCTGTGATTTCCCCAAATGTGGGAAACTCGACTGCATTATTTGTGGTAGTGGGGGACTGTGTTTGTGCTTTCCTCTGGACAGCTCTGGTAAAAGTCAGATTTCTTTGTCTCAGATCTTCCTCTAGCCTTGTTCTTCTTTCGAGAGTTCCCTTGTGCTGCCTCAGTTGGATCTCTTTAACTTGACAGGGGGGGTGCCCGAGCAGCGACCCTCCCCAGCTCTAGCCCAACTCCTACTTACTTGCCAGGTGAGATACTATGATCATGAAGGATCTTCTCCCAGGGCAAGGCTCACCCATTGCACTCTGGGTGTGGTGCCCCTGCGATTTCCCCAAATGTGGGAAGCTTGACTGCATAATTTGTGTTTCCCCTGGTCGGCTCTCGTATAATTCAGATCTCTTTGTCTCAGGTCTCTCTCCAGCCTAGTTTGCTGTCTGTTTCCACTTCTTTTTTCATGAGCCCCTCCCTTTTATACCCTTGTGCACTATCCTGACTTCTCCTCCTGTCTGCTTACTTTGTGCCTTCCAATGCACAATGCAAACTACAGGTAGTGCTGTAGGGCCCACACCCTTTTACTTGCCGTACAGAGCAGCTCTGGAGCTGTTACAGTGCCCAGCTACTGCAAGAAATCAGCTTGAATGCTTCAGGGGCTGGGGCACAGCCAACATGAGCCCCACACCGAAGGAGGGTGGAGGTGTTTAATGTGAACTAGGGGTCATCCAAGCACCGCAAAAGGCCGCCATGCCCTGCACGCCCCTTTTCTCTTTTCATATGCAGACGAGGGTTGAAGCCAACTTTGACCCACTGCTTGGATGACATCACCGTATGCAAATCCATCTGCTGCAGGCCTTCCCCCAGGAATGCTTGCACTAGTTGTTGCATTTGGTTTGTTGTTTGGGGGTGCTTCAGTATTAGGCAGCCTTCTGCCCTCCCATGTTCATCTGAAAATATGTGTTCTCCCTGCAGTTGTTGTCCCCAGATGAGAGTTCCCTTGTGCTGCCTCAGTTGAATCTCCTTTACTTGACAGAGATGTGCCTGAGCAGCGGCCCTCCCCAGCCCTATCCCAAATCATACTTATTTTGCATGGTCATGAAGATTGACTTATTTTGCATGGTCATGAAGATTGTTCTCCCAGGGTGAGGTTCATTCATTGCATTCTGGGTATGCTGACCCCTGTGATTTCCCCAAATGTGGGAAACTCGACTGCATTATTTGTGGTAGTGGGGGACTGTGTTTGTGCTTTCCTCTGGTCAGCTCTGGTAAAAGTCAGATTTATTTGTCTCAGATCTTCCTCTAGCCTTGTTCTTCTTTCGAGAGTTTCCTTGTGCTGCCTCAGTTGGATCTCTTTCACTTGACAGGGGGGTGCCCGAGCAGCGACCCTCCCCAGCTCTAGCCCAACTCCTACTTACCTGCCAGGTGAGATACTATGATCATGAAGGTGCTTCTCCCAGGGCAAGGCTCACCCATTGCACTCTGATTTCCCCAAATGTGGGAAGCTTGACTGCATAATTTGTGTTTCCCCTGGTCGGCTCTCGTATAATTCAGATCTCTTTGTCTCAGGTCTCTCTCCAGCCTAGTTTGCTGTCTGTTTCCACTTCTTTTTTCATGAGCCCCTCCCTTTTATACCCTTGTGCACTATCCTGACTTCTCCTCCTGTCTGCTTACTTTGTGCCTTCCAATGCACAATGCAAACTACAGGTAGTGCTGCAGGGCCCACACCCTTTTACTTGCCGTACAGAGCAGCTCTGGAGCTGTTACAGTGCCCAGCTGCTGCAAGAAATCAGCTTGAATGCTTCAGGGGCTGGGGCATAGCCAACATGAGCCCCACACCGAAGGAGGGTGGAGGTGTTTAATGCGAACTAGGGGTCATCCAAGCGCCGCAAAAGGCCGCCATGCCCTGCACGCCCCTTTTCTCTTTTCATATGCAGACGAGGGTTGAAGCCAACTTTGACCCACTGCTTGGATGACATCACCGTATGCAAATCCATCTGCTGCAGGCCTTCCCCCAGGAATGCTTGCACTAGTTGATGCATTTGGTTTGTTGTTTGGGGGTGCTTCAGTATTAGGCAGCCTTCTGCCCTCCCATGTTCATCTGAAAATATGTGTTCTCCCTGCAGTTGTTGTCCCCAGATGAGAGTTCCCTTGTGCTGCCTCAGTTGAATCTCCTTTACTTGACAGAGATGTGCCTGAGCAGCGGCCCTCCCCAGCCCTATCCCAAATCATACTTATTTTGCATAGGAGATACCATGGTCATGAAGATTGTTCTCCCACGGTGAGGTTCATTCATTGCATTCTGGGTATGCTGACCCCTGTGATTTCCCCAAATGTGGGAAACTCGACTGCTTTATTTGTGGTAGTGGGGGACTGTGTTTGTGCTTTCCTCTGGTCAGCTCTGGTAAAAGTCAGATTTCTTTGTCTCAGATCTTCCTTTAGCCTTGTTCTTCTTTCGAGAGTTCCCTTGTGCTGCCTCAGTTGGATCTCCTTCACTTGACAGGGGGGTACCCGAGCAGCGACCCTCCCCAGCTCTAGCCCAACTTCTACTTACCTGGCAGGTGAGATACTATGATCATGTAGGTGCTTCTCCCAGGGCAAGGCTCACCCATTGCACTCTGGGTGTGCTGCTCCTGCGATTTCCCCAAATGTGGGAAACTTGACTGCATAATTTGTGTTTCCCCTGGTCGGCTCTCGTATAATTCAGATCTCTTTGTCTCAGGTCTCTCTCCAGCCTAGTTTGCTGTCTGTTTCAACTTCTCTTTTCTTGAGCCGCTCCCTTCTATGCCCTTGCGCACTATCCTGACTTCTCCCGTCTGCTTACTTTGTGCCTTCCAATGCACAATGCAAACTACAGGTAGTGCTGCAGGGCCCACACCCTTTTACTTGCCGTTCAGAGCTGCTCTGGAGCTGTTACAGTGCCCAGCTGCTGCAATAAATCAGCTTGAATGCTTCAGGGGATGGGGCATGGCCAACATGAGCCCCACACCAAAGGAGGGTGGGGTGTTTAATGCGAACTAGGGGTCATCCAAGCACCGCAAAAGGCCGCCATGCCCTGCACGCCCCTTTTCTCTTTTCATATGCAGATGAGGGTTGAAGCCAACTTTGACCCACTGCTTGGATGACATCACCGTATGCAAATCCGTCTTCTGCAGAACTTCCCCCAGGAATGCTTGCACTAGTTGTTGCATTTGGTTTGTTGTTTGGGGGTGCTTCAGTATTAGGCAGCCTTCTGCCCTCCCATGTTCATCTGAAAATATGTGTTCTCCCTGCAGTTGTTGTCCCCAGATGAGAGTTCCCTTGTGCTGCCTCAGTTGAATCTCCTTTACTTGACAGAGATGTGCATGAGCAGCGGCCCTCCCCAGCCCTATCCCAAATCATACTTATTTTGCATAGGAGATACCATGGTCATGAAGATTACTCTCCCAGGGTGAGGTTCATTCATTGCATTCTGGGTATGCTGACCCCTGTGATTTCCCCAAATGTGGGAAACGTGACTGCTTTATTTGTTGGCAGTGGGGGACTGTGTTTGTGTTTTCCTCTGATCTCTGGTAAAAGTCAGATTTCTTTGTTTCAGATCTTCCTCTAGCCTTGTTCTTCTTTCGAGAGTTTCCTTGTGCTGCCTCAGTTGGATCTCCTTCACTTGACAGGGGGGTGCCCGAGCAGCGACCCTCCCCAGCTCTAGCCCAACTCCTACTTACCTGCCAGGTGAGATACTATGATCATGAAGGTGCTTCTCCCAGGGCAAGGCTCACCCATTGCACTCTGGGTGTGCTGCCCCTGCGATTTCCCCAAATGTGGGAAACTTGACTGCATAATTTGTGTTTCCCCTGGTCAGGTCTCGTATAATTCAGATCTCTTTGTCTCAGGTCTCTCTCCTGCATAGTTTGCTGTCTGTTTCCACTTCTCTTTTCTTGAGCCGCTCCCTTCTATGCCCTTGCGCACTATCCTGACTTCTCCTCCTTTCTGCTTACTTTGTGCCTTCCAACGCACAATGCGAACTACAGGTAGTGCTGCAGGGCCCACACCCTTTTACTTGCCTTACAGAGCAGCTCTGGAGCTGTTACAGTGCCCAGCTGCTGCAAGAAATCAGCTTGAATGCTTCAGGGGCTGGGGCATAGCCAACATGAGCCCCACACCGAAGGAGGGTGGAGGTGTTTAATGCAAACTAGGGGTCAGCCAAGTGCTGCAAAAGGCCACCATGCCCTGCACGCCCCTTTTCTCTTTTCATATGCAGACGAGGGTTGAAGCCAACTTTGACCCACTGCTTGGATGACATCACCATATGCAAATCTATCTGCTGCAGGCCTTCCCCCAGGAATGCTTGCACTAGTTGTTGCATTTGGTTTGTTGTTTGGGGGTGCTTCAGTATTAGGCAGCCTTCTGCCCTCCCATGTTCATCTGAAAATATGTGTTCTCCCTGCAGTTGTTGTCCCCAGATGAGAGTTCCCTTGTGCTGCCTCAGTTGAATCTCCTTTACTTGACAGAGATGTGCCTGAGCAGCGGCCCTCCGCAGCCATATCCCAAATCATACTTATTTTGCATAGGAGATACCATTGTTATGAAGATTGTTCTCCCAGGGTGCGGTTCATTCATTGCACTCTGGGTATGCTGAACCCTGTGATTTCCCCAAATGTGGGAAACTCGACTGCATTATTTGTGGTAGTGGTGGACTGTGTTTGTGCTTTCCTCTGGTCAGCTCTGGTAAAAGTCAGATTTCTTTGTCTCAGATCTTCCTCTAGCCTTGTTCTTCTTTCGAGAGTTCCTTTGTGCTGCCTCAGTTGGATCTCCTTCACTTGACAGGGGGGTGCCCGAGCAGCGACCCTCCCCAGCTCTAGCCCAACTCCTACTTACCTGCCAGGTGAGATACTATGATCATGAAGGTGCTTCTCCAAGGGCAAGGCTCACCCATTGCACTCTGGGTGTGCTGCTCCTGCGATTTCCCCAAATGTGGGAAACTTGACTGCATAATTTGTGTTTCCCCTGGTCAGGTCTCGTATAATTCAGATATCTTTGTCTCAGGTCTCTCTCCAGCCTAGTTTGCTGTCTGTTTCCACTTCTCTTTTCTTGAGCCGCTCCCTTCTATGCCCTTGCGCACTATCCTGACTTCTCCTTTCTGCTTACTTTGTGCCTTCCAACGCACAATGCGAACTACAGGTAGTGCTGCAGGGCCCACACCCTTTTACTTGCCTTACAGAGCAGCTCTGGAGCTGTTACAGTGCCCAGCTGCTGCAAGAAATCAGCTTGAATGCTTCAGGGGCTGGGGCATAGCCAACATGAGCCCCACACCGAAGGAGGGTGGAGGTGTTTAATGCAAACTAGGGGTCAGCCAAGTGCCGCAAAAGGCCACCATGCCCTGCACGCCCCTTTTCTCTTTTCATATGCAGACGAGGGTTGAAGCCAACTTTGACCCACTGCTTGGATGACATCACCATATGCAAATCTATCTGCTGCAGGCCTTCCCCCAGGAATGCTTGCACTAGTTGTTGCATTTGGTTTGTTGTTTGGGGGTGCTTCAGTATTAGGCAGCCTTCTGCCCTCCCATGTTCATCTGAAAATATGTGTTCTCCCTGCAGTTGTTGTCCCCAGATGAGAGTTCCCTTGTGCTGCCTCAGTTGAATCTCCTTTACTTGACAGAGATGTGCCTGAGCAGCGGCCCTCCGCAGCCATATCCCAAATCATACTTATTTTGCATAGGAGATACCATGGTCATAAAGATTGTTCTCCCAGGGTGAGGTTCATTCATTGCATTCTGGGTATGCTGACCCCTGTGATTTCCCCAAATGTGGGAAACTCAACTGCATTATTTGTGGTAGTGGGGGACTGTGTTTGTGTTTTCCTCTGGTCAGCTCTGGTAAAAGTCAGATTTCTTTGTCTCAGATCTTCCTCTAGCCTTGTTCTTCTTTCGAGAGTTCCATTGTGCTGCCTCAGTTTGATCTCCTTCACTTGACAGGGGGGTACCCGAGCAGCGACCCTCCCCAGCTCTAGCCCAACTCCTACATACCTGCCAGGTGAGATACTATGATCATGAAGGTGCTTCTCCCAGGGCAAGGCTCACCCATTGCACTCTGGGTGTGCTGCTCCTGTGATTTCCCCAAATGTGGGAAACTTGACTGCATAATTTGTGTTTCCCCTGGTCGGCTCTCGTATAATTCAGATCTCTTTGTCTCAGGTCTCTCTCCAGCCTAGTTTGCTGTCTGTTTCCACTTCTCTTTTCTTGAGCCGCTGCCTTCTATGCCCTTGTGCACTCTCCTGACTTCACCTGTCTGCTTACTTTGTGCCTTCCAACGCACAATGCAAACTACAGGTAGTGCTGTAGGGCCAACACCCTTTTACTTGCCTTACAGAGCAGCTCTGGAGCTGTTACAGTGCCCAGCTGCTGCAAGAAATCAGCTTGAATGCTTCAGGGGCTGGGGCATAGCCAACATGAGCCCCACACCGACGGAGGGTGGAGGTGTTTAATGCTAACTAAGGGTCATCCAAGCGCCGCAAAAGGCCGCCATGCCCTGCATACCCCTTTTCTCTTTTCATATGCAGATGAGGGTTCCAGCCAACTTTGGCCCACTGCTTGGATGACATCACCGTATGCAAATCCGTCTTCTGCAGACCTTTTCCCAGGAATGCTTGTACTAGTTGTTGCATTTGGTTTGTTGTTTGGGGGTGCTTCAGTATTAGGCAGCCTTCTGCTCTCCCATGTTCATCTGAAAATATGTGTTCTCCCTGCAGTTGTTGTCCCCAGATGAGAGTTCCCTTGTGCTGCCTCAGTTGAATCTCCTTTACTTGACAGAGATGTGCCTGAGCAGCGGCCCTCCCCAGCCCTATCCCAAATCATACTTATTTTGCATAGGAGATACAATTGTCATGAAGATTGTTCTCCCAGGGTGAAGTTCATTCATTGCATTCTGGGTATGCTGACCCCTGTGATTTCCCCAAATGTGGGAAACTCGACTGCATTATTTGTGGTAGTGGGGGACTGTGTTTGTGCTTTCCTCTGGTCAGCTCTGGTAAAAGTCAGATTTCTTTGTCTCAGATCTTCCTCTAGCCTTGTTCTTTTTTCGAGAGTTTCCTTGTGCTGCCTCAGTTGGATCTCGTTCACTTGACAGGGGGGTGCCCGAACAGCGACCCTCCCCAGCTCTAGCCCAACTCCTACTTACCTGCCAGGTGAGATACTATGATCAGGAAGGTGCTTCTCCCAGGGCAAGGCTCACCCAATGCACTCTGGGTGTGCTGCTCCTACGATTTCCCCAAATGTGGGACACTTGATTACATAATTTGTGTTTCCTCTGGTCGGCTCTCGTATAATTCAGATCTCTTTGTCTCAGGTCTCTCTCCAGCCTAGTTTGCTGTCTGTTTCCACTTCTCTTTTCTTGAGCCGCTCCCTTCTATGCCCTTGTGCACTATCCTGACTTCTCCCGTCTGCTTACTTTGTGCCTTCCAACGCACAATGCAAACTACAGGTAGTGCTGCAGGGCCCACACCCTTTTACTTGCTTTACAGAGCAGCTCTGGAGCTGTTACAGTGCCCAGCTGCTGCAAGAAATCAGCTTGAATGCTTCAGGGGCTGGGGCATAGCCAACATGAGCCCCACACCGAAGGAAGGTGGAGGTGTTTAATGCGAACTAGGGGTCATCCAAGCGCCGCAAAAGGCCGCCATGCCCTGCACACCCCTTTTTTATTTTCATATGCAGACGAGGGTTGAAGCCAACTTTGACCCACTGCTTGGATGACATCACCATATGCAAATCCATCTGCTGCAGGCCTTCCCCCAGGAATGCTTGCACTAGTAGTTGCATTTGATTTGTTGTTTGGGGGTGCTTCAGTATTAGGCAGCCTTCTGCCCTCCCATGTTCATCTGAAAATATGTGTTCTCCCTGCAGTTGTTGTCCCCAGATGAGAGTTCCCTTGTGTTGCCTCAGTTGAATCTCCTTTACTTGACAGAGATGTGCCTGAGCAGCGGCCCTCCCCAGCCCTATCCCAAATCATACTTATTTTGCATAGGAGATACCATGGTCATGAAGATTGTTCTCCCAGGGTGAGGTTCATTCATTGCACTCTGGGTATGCTGACCCCTGTGATTTCCCCAAATGTGGGAAACTCGACTGCATTATTTGTGGTAGTGGGGGACTGCGTTTGTGCTTTCCTCTGGTCAGCTCTGGTAAAAGTCAGATTTCTTTGTCTCAGATCTTCCTCTAGCCTTGTTCTTCTTTCGAGAGTTCCCTTGTGCTGCCTCAGTTGGATCTCCTTCACTTGACAGGGGGTGCCCGAGCAGCAATCCTCCACAGCTCTAGCCCAACTCCTACTTACCTGCCAGGTGAGATACTATGATCTTCACTGTTAGGGCAATCAGGATGTGGAATTCCCTGCCAGGGAAGGTGGTAATGGCGGACTCTGTAATTGGATTTAAAAAAGGAATGGATACATTTCTGAATGAAAAAGCTATCCAAGGTTATAATACTTAAAATATCAACATGGTTAATCCGGGGGTAACATGAGTTATAGTAGCTAACTAGTCATAAAACATTATTCAGCAAGTATGTAGAATCATCACAACTTAAAACAGGTTGAACACGATGGGCAATTTGCCTCTATTCAACCTCAAAAACTATGTTACTATATGTTACTATATTACTATGTTACTGTAGTATACAGAACACCACAATGTAATGAGCAGTGATAGTGAGCACTGATGAGGATACTAGAACTGACACTGAGCAGCAAGATGCAGCACTGGACTATTAGTAATGTACTGTAGTATGCTGAGCACCACAATGCAGCACAAGACAATGAGCAGTGATACTGAGCACTGATGAGGATACTACTGAGAACTGACACTGAGCAGGAGAGACACACTACTAGTATTACTGAGCAGCAATAAGTAACCACTGATACTGAGCACTGATATTGAGATTTCCACTGAGAGAACATAGCCACGTCCTCTCCGCTCTCTCTTCAATGCACGAGTAAAAATGGCGGCAACGCGCAGCTCTTTATATGGAATCCGAATCTCGCGAGAATCCGACAGCGGGATGATGACATTTTCCCTTGTTCAGGTTTTCCGAGTCAGGCGGGAACAACCGAGCCTGCCTCGGACCAGTGTAAACCACGTGGAGTTCGTCGGGAATTCGGTTCTCGGAGAACCGAACCCGCTCCTCTCTACCTTATACCCATCAATTTTTTTATTTTCAATCTAAGCCCCTGCAGTTTTCTGTAAGCATCTGCTTCGCTATGATGATCAACAAGTCACAAGGGCAAACACTCAGGGCTTGAGGCGTAGATCTTAGGACCAGCTGCTACAAGCATGGCAGAGGTGTCACTATCACTGGTGACACCCAGAGAGGTGGCGAGGGAGATTGTAATGCAGGGCGCGCAGATAAGCAGTGCAATGGTAAAAAGGAGGCATGGTTTCATAGGTAGGGGCGTGGCCTGGTGGCCTGAATCTACATTTTGTTGCTCCGGGTGTCCCGGGGGTTGGGGGCTGCACCCGGGGACTAGTGTGTGTGCGGTGCTGGCTCCTGCACAGTGACAGGGCATGGCCACCCAGCATGACGCCTCCATTCTTGACCATGCTGTAATTGCAGTCGCACTGCAGTTCAGCGTGATCATAAAAAATGGTGTAGCCTCCTGCTGGTGCAGACTGTATGTGCGCGCAGGAAGCCGCCACCATTTTTGTGATCACAGCGGCTGAATGTGATGTCATACAGCCGCTGTGACCACGCCCCCTGTGTCTCCTCCGTTGCAGACCCCATTTTGAAGCCTTGCCCCCGCACCGCTCCATCCCTGACTTGGAAATGGAGTGTTGCTGACCCCCCTCCCCCCCCCCCGCCCCGATTGACAGGCAGAGGCGATCGCATTCTCTGCGGGGTGCCGCAGAAAATGCAGGCACATGCGTATGCTGTTAGCAAATTTTGCAGTTGGATCGCTTATTGTGATTGCATTCCAACCTGAATCAGGCCCTATTACCTATCACAATGCGCTGCGGGCAGTACAAAATTGGGTTAATATAGGAGTAAAACTCCCAGACCTGTGCTCCTTAACTGTACCTGGTGGCTAGTGGAGCGGCTGCCCAGTAATCAGTGTCCACGCCAGTGCGCACACGGTCCACCCCCTACGGCCACGCTCCCCTTCATCAGCGGCCTCGTGATCCGGAAGGGCGGTGTGTGTGTGACTGACCTTAGGAAGAAACTGGAGCCTCCGCTGCAGTGACCCAGCAACCAGGGCACGGGAGTATACAGCGCCGCTGGGAGTGATGAAGCTGCAGTAAAGATGTCTATTAGACCTAGCCTGCTGCAGCCCTTGTAGATTCTCATAAAACAAGTTCTTCTTTTCTTGTCAAAATTAATAGCTAAGAATAGGCTGCCTGAGGCAGGCCCCTGTTAAGTGGCCTGCTACTGAAGGCACCAACTACAAACTGAGCTCCCTGTTCATGGAAGCGGGGTTATAGAGGAGGATGCGCTGAGCATCTTGGGAACAGTCAAAAGCTTTGAGCCGGTTGGTGCCTCAGATCAAGATCCTACTCTACACCCCAATGTGAATCCTTGTGGAGTCCAGTGTACCCCACAGAAGAAATTAATGTGTCACACCCATTGGCAGCAACCTTAGAATAGCTGCTGACGGGCACAATTGAGAAAGGAAGGGGGGGGGGGACATTTGAATCCAGCACATAGATGCAATTCAAATATGTAATTTGTACCTTCCTATTTTAAAATATAATGGATGAACCTCACCCTGTGAGAACAATCTTCATGATCAAGAGATCTCATATGCAAAATAAGTATGAGTTGGGATAGGGCTGGGGAGGGTGGCTGCTCGGGCAGCCCCTCCCCCGTCAAGTTAAGGAGATTCAACTGAGGACGCACAAGGGAACTCTCGTCTGGGGACACCAACTGCAGGGAGACCACATCTGTTCAGATGAACATGGGAGGGTGGAAGGCTGCCTAATATTGAAGCACCATCAAATATCAAACCATATGCAACAACTAGTACAAGCATTCCTGGGGGAAGGTCTGCAGAAGACGGATTTGCATACGGTGATGTCATCCAAGATGTGGGCCAAAGTTGGCTGGAACCCTCATCTGCATATGAAAAGAGAAAAGGGGCATGCAGGGCATGGCGGCCTTTTGCGGTGCTTGGATGACCCCTAGTTCGCATTAAACACCCCCACCCTCCTTTGGTGTGGGGCTCATGTTGGCCATGCCCCATCCCCTGAAGCATTCAAGCTGATTTCTTGCAGCAGCTGGGCACTGTAACAGCTCCAGAGCTGTTCTGTAAGGCAAGTAAAAGGGTGTGGGCCCTGCAGCACCACCTGTAGTTCGCATTGTGCGTTGGAAGGCACAAAGTAAGCAGACGGGAGGAGAAGTCAGGATAGTGCGCAAGGGCATCCTTTTCTCTTAGTCCGTAGAGGATGCTGGGGTCACATTAAGAACCATGGGGTATAGACGGGATCCACAAGAGACATGGGCACTTTAAGACTTTCAAAGGGTGTGAACTGGCTCCTCCCTCTATGCCCCTCCTCCAGACTCCAGTTATAGGAACTGTGCCCAGGGAGACGGACATTTCGAGGAAAGGATTTATTGTTAAACTAAGGTGAGCATCTTACCAGCTCACACCTTAAGCATGCCGCAGAACGTGGCATTCAACAGAACACAAGCCAACGGCATGAACAATTGCAGCAAAAAGCTGACCAGAACCATAACATAACATGTGTATAACCACAAGTAATAACTGCAGACACAGTATGGACTGGGACGGGTGCCCAGCATCCTCTACGGACTAAGAGAAAAGGATTTACCAGTAGGTATTAAAATCCTATTTTCTCATACGACCTAGAGGATGCTGGGGTCACATTAAGAACCATGGGGTTATACCAAAGCTCTTGAACGGGTGGGAGAGTGCGTACGACTCTGCAGCACCGAATGACCCAACTTGAGGTTATCATCAGCCAAGGTATCAAACTTGTAAAACTTAGCAAAAGTGTTTACTAAATAGCTGCTCGGCAAAGTTGCAATGCCGAGACTCCCCGACCAGCTGCCCAGGATGAACCCACCTTTCTAGTAGAATGGGTCTTCACCTAATTCAGTAATGGCAATCCTGCCATGGAATGAGCATGCTGAATCTTACCACAGATCCAGCGCATAATGGTCTACATGGAAGCAGGACACCCAATCCTGTTGGGAGCATACAGGACAAACAGAGCCTCTGTTTTCCTAATCTGAACCGTTCTGGTGACATAAATTTTCAAAGTTCTGACCACAGCCAGAGACTTTGACTCAACGAAGGTGTCAGTGGCCAAAGGCACCATGTGGAAAGATGAACCACCTTCGGCAGAAATTGTTGACGTGTCCTCAATTCTGCTCTATCTTCATGAAAGATCAAATAAAGGCTCTTGTGATACTGCATGGTTTGTACTGTTTTCCATGTGCTCCCAGATCTTTCAAGCAAGTAGCATGGTCAAGAAAGTTCTGTTTGAAAAGAAACAACATTTACTGTCATTGTTATAGAATTTGGGAGAAAAAACAAGAAGAAATCTGCACTGTTGACGCACTGGACAGAATGAATGAATCATAAAATATAACCTTTATTAAGTATGTATTAAAATTGGATAAATATTAATATTATTATCCCAAACTGCAGTGAAACATAAATGTTAAAATCACAGAACTAACATACATGTGCATAAGAAGAATAAAGAGATGTGAAAAAAAGGTTTAAAAAGCGTGTCCGTGTGTGATTATTTTTGAAGGCACAACCCTGGCGGGGTTGTTTATATAGATATATATGTTGCTAATAATCACTTTCTAGCGTAATGTTATTAAATAGCTGTTAGTATCTATGTCGTCAGGTACCACTGGGTCGTATCCTATATACTCCCTTCACTCAATAGGGGTTACCTCCCGGGAAGCCATCCCCATTGGCGAATTTGTGGGGGTGATTGAGTATAACCGGTAAGCTAACCTCCAATTTGTGGGGTGCTTAGGTAGATGGGGATCACTTATTTCTCTGTGTCCCCTAAGACTATATTCCTAAATTCAATACCACAGGGGGATAGCTTTCTATATCGGATAAGGAATCACTTGATAGGGAAATCTCTATGGATCATGGAAAGATCATATTTATTAATATCCAAACTAAAAAAATGATGAATAGCTTTAATTTAGCTGTTTAGATATAGTTAATTGGCGAGATATACCAACAGGTGCGGTTGCCTTAAGGAATATGGCAATTCCAATATAAATAGCAGCCCTCCTTCATATAATCAGCCAGATCTTATTAAATCTGGTCCAGATATAGCCGTTCAGATATACTTAATTGACAACATATATCAATCGGTGGGGTTGCCTTAAGGAATATAGCAATTCCAATTCTCATATAAATAGCAACCTTCCTTCATATATTCAGCCAGATCTTATTTAATCTGATCTAGGCGTAGGCAATAATGCTTTCCTTAGAGGTATAGCCACCTCAATTCTTATTAAGAAGCAAAGTGTCTGTCATAATGGTTTATCCAATTCATCTAAGAAATAATATATTCCATGTGTCAGAGATTCATTACTCTCTATTTACACTGTTAAAGAGTTAATTCTTATTATGTTACAGTGTAATGAAATTATCATATAGGGAGATGTGGCAATTCCATGTGCTATATATATAATAACCCTTAGTGGTCCAGATTCCACAATGAGGAATTTTCTTATAAACCGCTGAAACACACAGCTGTTTGACTGACTTCCAAATATATCTATCTCACTTTGTAACAGTCTTATGATAGAGAAACTGTTACATATTCGGTCACTTAGTTATCTAAAGGTAAACAGACTCAGTGTGAGGGTAATATAATATATCAAATGCGCTGTCAATAATCGTGGTAACTGGTGTAATAATGTGGTATATTGAGTATGCTAGTAAGGCATATAACTGCTCTCCAGCCTTTAAGTGTTACCAATCAATTTGTTACACTGTAAAGGATTTATGGTGTCCTGTTAGGACATGCAGCTGCTAGGCTGACTCAAAGATTTATCCATTTGTAACAATTATGTAACAGTTATATACATGTTACTGGTATTACATAGAAATAGTATGACACAGGCCAGCAGTCCCATGTGTCTAGATTCCACAATAGGAGATTTTCTTTGTCTTATAAACTGCTGGAACACACAGCTGCTAGACTGACTTCAAATATATATATTACTTTGTAACAGTCTTATAGTAAAGAGACTGTTACACACTGTCATTTAGTTATCTCAAGGTTAGCAGATTCTGTGTGAGGATAGTGTTCTGTTAGAACATGCAGCTGCTAGGCTGACTCATAGAAAATGTATCCATTTGTAACAAATGACACATACAGCATTAAATTAATATCTATAGCAGCCCATGTGACATCTCTACTCTTATCATAATTGTCTGGTTATTGCCAATCTGGACAGCAGGAGTGATATATATTCACTAGTCCCAATATCCCATCATATAAATATACCCACACTGATATACTTTCTTATCAAGAGTTATTAGTAGCTATCTGTATGCACTTTAGACATTGTAATTGCTAAGTGACATCATATCTAGTGTATTCCTTTCTTATAGCTCAGCTTCTATTCCCTATTAGTGGAGACTAACAGCTAACATCATAATCATATATTTTTGTTTTATAACATTTCACATGAGTCAAATACACGCGGACACGCCGTGCCCTACACATGTGTTTCACTGCATCTATGGCAACTTACATTAAAGCTAACAAGAAAGCACACTCGTTCTGTCTTTAAACTGATAAAAGAAACCCCAATAATATGGGGCATGCAAAAATTGAGATAAAACTCAGTTTTGCTCCTCTCCACGGAAATCTTTAATAAAAGGCGAAATATTTGTTAGTTCTGAAGAGAAACCAGAGCATGACCAAGATTCCACCTGTCGCCTGAGTGCCATGCCAGCAGTTCTCATTGAGCTCAAAGTGAGCACCCAATTTGAAAGAAAGAAAGCAGATTTCTCACCAGGCTTCCCCTAGCTATAAACATGGTTTGTACTCTTTTCCATGTGTTCCCAGATCTTTCAAGCAATTAGTATAGTCAAGAAAGTTCTGTTTGAAAAGAAACAAACATTTACTGTCATTTCTATGCAAATGAGCTTACATTAAAGCACACTCGTTCTATCTTTAAACAGATAAAATAAAACCCCAATAAGATGGGGCATGCAAAATTTGAGATAAAACTCAGTTTTGCTCCTCTCCACGGAAATCTTTAGTAAAAGGCGAAAGATTTGTTCGTTCTGAAGAGAAACCAGAGCATGACCAAGATTCCACCTGTCGCCTGAGTGCCATGCCAGCAGTCCTCATTCAGCTCAAAGTGAGCACCCAATTTGAAAGAAAGAAAGCAGATTTCTCACCAGGCTTCCCCTTGCTATAAGCATGGTTTGTACTCTTTTCCATGTGCTCCCAGATCTTTCAAGCAAGTAGCATGGTCAAGAAAGTTCTGTTTGAAAAGAAACAGACATTTACTATCATTGTTATACAAATAAACTTACATTAAAGCCAACAAGAAAGCACACTCGTTCTGTCTTTAAACTGATAAAAGAAACCCCAATAATATGGGGCATGCAAAAATTGAGATAAAACTCAGTTTTGCTCCTCTCCACGGAAATCTTTAATAAAAGGCGAAAGATTTGTTCATTCTGAAGAGAAACCAGAGCATGACCAAGATTCCACCTGTCGCCTGAGTGCCATGCCAGCAGTCCTCATTCAGATCAAAGTGAGCGCCCAATTTGAAAGAAAGCAGATTTCTCACCTGGCTTCTCCTTGCTATAAGCATGGTTTGTACTGTATTCCATGTGCTCCCAGATCTTTCAAGCAAGTAGCATGGTCAAGAAAGTTCTGTTTGAAAAGAAACAAACATTTACTGTAATTTCTATGCAAATGAGCTTTCATTAAAGCACACTCATTCTATCTTTAAACCGATAAAAGAAAATCCAAAAAGATGGGGCATGCAAAAATTGAGGTAAAACTCAGTTTTGCTCCTCTCCACGGAAATCTTTAGTAAAAGGCGAAAGATTTGTTCGTTCTGAAGAGAAACCAGAGCATGACCAAGATTTTCATCTGAAAATATGTGTTCTCCCTGCAGTTGTTGTCCCCAGATGAGAGTTCCCTTGTGCTGCCTCAGTTGAATCTCCTTTACTTGACAGAGATGTGCCTGAGCAGCGGCCCTCCCCAGCCCTATCCCAAATCATACTTATTTTGCATAGGAGATACCATGGTCATGAAGATTGTTCTCCCACGGTGAGGTTCATTCATTGCATTCTGGGTATGCTGACCCCTGTGATTTCCCCAAATGTGGGAAACTCGACTGCATTATTTGTGGTAGTGGGGGACTGTGTTTGTGCTTTCCTCTGGTCAGCTCTGGTAAAAGTCAGATTTCTTTGTCTCAGATCTTCCTCTAGCCTTGTTCTTCTTTCGAGAGTTCCCTTGTGCTGCCTCAGTTGGATCTCCTTCACTTGACAGGGGGTGCCCGAGCAGCAATCCTCCACAGCTCTAGCCCAACTCCTACTTACCTGCCAGGTGAGATACTATGATCTTCACTGTTAGGGCAATCAGGATGTGGAATTCCCTGCCAGGGAAGGTGGTAATGGCGGACTCTGTAATTGGATTTAAAAAAGGAATGGATACATTTCTGAATGAAAAAGCTATCTAAGGTTATAATACTTAAAATATCAACATGGTTAATCCGGGGGTAACATGAGTTATAGTAGCTAACTAGTCATAAAACATTATTCAGCAAGTATGTAGAATCATCACAACTTAAAACAGGTTGAACACGATGGGCAATTTGCCTCTATTCAACCTCAAAAACTATGTTACTATATGTTACTATATTACTATGTTACTGTAGTATACAGAAAACCAAAATGCAATGAACAGTGATAGTGAGCACTGATGAGGATACTAGAACTGACACTGAGCAGCAAGATGCAGCACTGGACTATTAGTAATGTACTGTAGTATGCTGAGCACCACAATGCAGCACAAGACAATGAGCAGTGATACTGAGCACTGATGAGGATACTACTGAGAACTGACACTGAGCAGGAGAGACACACTACTAGTATTACTGAGCAGCAATAAGTAACCACTGATACTGAGCACTGATATTGAGATTTCCACTGAGAGAACATAGCCACGCCCATTCCGCTCTCTCTTCAAAGCACGAGTAAAAATGGCGGCAACAAGCAGCTCTTTATATGGAATCCGAATCTCGCGAGAATCCGACAGCGGGATGATGACATTTTCCCTTGTTCAGGTTTTCCGAGTCAGGCGGGAACAACCGAGCCTGCCTCGGACCAGTGTAAACAACGTGGAGTTCGTGGGGAATTCGGTTCTCGGAGAACCGAACCCGCTCCTCTCTACCTTATACCCATCAATTTTTTTATTTTCAATCTAAGCCCCTGCAGTTTTCTGTAAGCATCTGCTTCGCTATGATGATCAACAAGTCACAAGGGCAAACACTCAGGGCTTGAGGCGTAGATCTTAGGACCAGCTGCTACAAGCATGGCAGAGGTGTCACTATCACTGGTGACACCCAGAGAGGTGGCGAGGGAGATTGTAATGCAGTGCGCGCAGATAAGCAGCGCAATAGTAAAAAGGAGGCATGGTTTCATAGGTAGGGGCGTGGCCTGGTGGCCTGAATCTACATTTTGTTGCTCCGGGTGTCCCGGGGGTTGGGGGCTGCACCCGGGGACTAGTGTGTGAGCAGTGCTGGCTCCTGCACAGTGAAAGGGCATGGCCACCCAGCATGACGCCTCCCTTCTTGACCATGCTGTAATTGCAGTCGCACTGCAGTTCAGCGTGATCATAAAAAATGGTGTAGCCTCCTGCTGGTGCAGACTGTATGTGCGCGCAGGAAGCCGCCACCATTTTTGTGATCACAGCGGCTGAATGTGATGTCATACAGCCGCTGTGACCACGCCCCCTGTGTCTCCTCCGTTGCAGACCCCATTTTGAAGCCTTGCCCCCGCACCGCTCCATCCCTGACTTGGAAATGGAGTGTTGCTGACCCACCTTTCCCCCCCCCGCCCCGATTGACAGGCGGAGGCGATCGCATTCTCTGCGGGGTGCCGCAGAAAATGCAGGCACATGCGTATGCTCTTAGCAATTTTTGCAGTTGGATCGCTTATTGTGATTGCAATCCAACCTGAATCAGGCCCTATTACCTATCACAATGCACTGCGGGCAGTACAAAATTGGGTAAATATAGGAGAAAAACCCCCAGACCTGTGCTCCTTAACTGTACCTGGTGGCTAGTGGAGCGGCTGCCCAGTAATCAGTGTCCACGCCAGTGCGCACACGGTCCACCCCCTACGGCCACGCTCCCCTTCATCAGCGGCCTCGTGATCCGGAAGGGTGGTGTGTGTGTGACTGACCTTAGGATGAAACCGGACCCTCCGCTGCAGTGACCCAGCAACCAGGGCACGGGAGTATACAGCGCCGCTGGGAGTGATGAAGCTGCAGTAAAGATGTCTATTAGACCTAGCCTGCTGCAGCCCTTGTAGATTCTCATAAAACAAGTTCTTCTTTTCTTGTCAAAATTTATAGCTAAGAATAGGCTGCCTGAGGCAGGCCCCTGTTAAGTGGCCTGCTACTGAAGGCACCAACTACAAACTGAGCTCCCTGTTCATGGAAGCGGGGTTATAGAGGAGAATGCACTGAGCATCTTGGGAACAGTCAAAAGCTTTGAGCCGGTTGGTGCCTCAGATCAAGATCCTACTCTACACCCCAATGTGAATCCTTGTGGAGTCCAGTGTACCCCACAGAAGAAATTAATGTGTCACACCCATTGGCAGCAACCTTAGAATAGCTGCTGACGGGCACAATTGAGAAAGGAAGGGGGGGGGGGGACATTTGAATCCAGCACATAAATGCAATTCAAATATGTAATTTGTACCTTCCTATTTTAAAATATAATGGATGTACCTCACCCTGTGATAACAATCTTCATGATCAAGAGATCTCATATGCAAAATAAGTATGAGTTGGGATAGGGCTGGGGAGGGTGGCTGCTCGGGCAGCCCCTCCCCCGTCAAGTTAAGGAGATTCAACTGAGGAAGCACAAGGGAACTCTCGTCTGGGGACAACAACTGCAGGGAGACCACATCTTTTCAGATGAACATGGGAGGGCGGAAGGCTGCCTAATACTGAAGCACCATCAAATATCAAACCATATGCAACATCTAGTACAAGCCTTCCTGGGGGAAGGTCTGCAGCAGACGGATTTGCATACAGTGATGTTATTCAAGCAGTGGGCCAAAGTTGGCTGGAACCCTCATCTGCATATGAAAAGAGAAAAGGGGCGTGCAGGGCATGGCGGCCTTTTGCAGTGCTTGGATGACCCCTAGTTCTCATTAAACACCCCCACCCTCCTTTGGTGTGGGGCTCATGTTGGCCATGCCCCATCCCCTGAAGCATTCAAGCTGATTTCTTGCAGCAGCTGGGCACTGTAACAGCTCCAGAGCTGTTCTGTAAGGCAAGTAAAAGGGTGTGGGCCCTGCAGCACCACCTGTAGTTTGCATTGTGCGTTGGAAGGCACAAAGTAAGCAGACGGGAGGAGAAGTCAGGATAGTGCGCAAGGGCATCCTTTTCTCTTAGTCCGTAGAGGATGCTGGGGTCACATTAAGAACCATGGGGTATAGACGGGATCCGCAAGAGACATGGGCACTTTAAGACTATCAAAGGGTGTGAACTGGCTCCTCCCTCTATGCCCCTCCTCCAGACTCCAGTTATAGGAACTGTGCCCATGGAGACGGACATTTCGAGGAAAGGATTTATTGTTAAACTAAGGTGAGCATCTTACCAGCTCACACCTTAAGCATGCCGCAGAACGTGGCATTCAACAGAACACAAGCCAACGGCATGAACAATTGCAGCAAAAAGCTGACCAGACCATAACACAACATGTGTATAACCACAAGTAATAACTGCAGACACAGTATGGACTGGGACGGGTGCCCAGCATCCTCTACAGACTAAGAGAAAAGGATTTACCGGTAGGTATTAAAATCCTATTTTCTCATACGACCTAGAGGATGCTGGGGTCACATTAAGAACCATGGGGTTATACCAAAGCTCTTGAACGGGTGGAAGAGTGCGTACGACTCTGCAGCACCGAATGACCCAACTTGAAGTTATCATCGGCCAAGGTATCAAACTTGTAAAATTTAGCAAAAGTGTTTACTAAATAGCTGCTCGGCAAAGTTGCAATGCCGAGACTCCCCGACCAGCTGCCCAGGATGAACCCACCTTTCTAGTAGAATGGGTCTTCACCTAATTCAGTAACGGCAATCCTGCCATGGAATGAGCATGCTGAATCTTACCACAGATCCAGCGCATAATGGTCTACATGGAAGCAGGACACCCAATCCTGTTGGGAGCATACAGGACAAACAGAGCCTCTGTTTTCCTAATCTGAACCGTTCTGGTGACATAAATTTTCAAAGTTCTGACCACAGCCAGAGACTTTGACTCAACGAAGGTGTCAGTGGCCAAAGGCACCATGTGGAAAGATGAACCACCTTCGGCAGAAATTGTTGACGTGTCCTCAATTCTGCTCTATCTTCATGAAAGATCAAATAAAGGCTCTTGTGATACTGCATGGTTTGTACTGTTTTCCATGTGCTCCCAGATCTTTCAAGCAAGTAGCATGGTCAAGAAAGTTCTGTTTGAAAAGAAACAAACATTTACTGTCATTGTTATGCAAATAAACTTACATTAAAGCTAACAAGAAAGCAATCTCGTTCTGTCTTTAAACTGATAAAAGAAACCCCAATAATATGGGCATACCTCCCAACTTTGTCGGCTCGCAAAGAGGGACACACGCGCGGCGAAGTCGCGCGCGCTCCCAAAAAGGGTGTGGCCTAAGTAAAAGGGGGCGTGGCTTCGCGGGAGGACCCGCGATCGCGAGTCACGCCCCCGTTTTCGGCACTGAGCGGGCATGCCCAGCGCTCTGTGAGCCGCTGGCATGCCACCTCTCCCTCTGACTTCAGTGAATAGACGCTGTGCGCATGCGCACAGCGTCTATTCACCGCTGCTCTGCTAAGCAGGGCAGCGACAGACAGAGCCTCCCAATTGTCCTCCCCACCGCGGGACACTGCGGCCCGCAGGTGGGACAGCGGGACAGTCCCCAAAAAACGGGACTGTCCCGCGAAAATCGGGACAGTTGGGAGGTATGATATGGGGCATGCAAAAATTGAGATAAAACTCAGTTTTGCTCCTCTCCACGGAAATCTTTAGTAAAAGGCGAAAGATTTGTTTGTTCTGAAGAGAAACCAGAGCATGACCAAGATTCCACCTGTCGCCTGAGTGCCATGCCAGCAGTCCTCATTCAGCTCAAAGTGAGCACCCAATTTGAAAGAAAGAAAGCAGATTTCTCACCAGGCTTCCCCTTGCTATAAACATGGTTTGTACTCTTTTCCATGTGCTCCCAGATCTTTCAAGCAATTAGTATGGTCAAGAAAGTTCTGCTTGAAAAGAAACAGACATTTATTGTCATTGTTATGCAAATAAACTTACATTAAAGCTAACAAGAAAGCACACTCGTTCTGTCTTTAAACTGATAAAAGAAACCCCAATAATATGGGGCATGCAAAAATTGAGATAAAATTCAGTTTTGCTCCTCTCCACGGATAATCTTTAATAAAAGGCGAAAGATTTGTTCGTTCTGAAGAGAAACCAGAGCATGACCAAGATTCCACCTGTCGCCTGAGTGCTGTGCCAGCAGTCCTCATTCAGATCAAAGTGAGTGCCCAATTTGAAAGAAAGCAGATTTCTCACCTGGCTTCTCCTTGCTATAAGCATGGTTTGTACTGTATTCCATGTGCTCCCAGATCTTTAAAGCAAGTAGCATGGTCAAGAAAGTTCTGTTTGAACATAAATAAACATTTACTGTCATTTCTATGCAAATGAGCTTACATTAAAGCACACTCATTCTATCTTTAAACCGGTAAAAGAAACCCCAAAAAGATGGGGCATGCAAAAATTGAGATAAAACTCGGTTTTGCTCCTCTCCACGGAAATCTTTAGTAAGAGGCGAAAGATTTGTTCGTTCTGAAGAGAAACCAGAGCATGACCAAGATTTTTATATGAAAATATGTGTTCTCCCTGCAGTTGTTGTCCCCAGATGAGAGTTCCCTTGTGCTGCCTCAGCTGAATCTCCTTTACTTGACAGAGATGTGCCTGAGCAGCGGCCCTCCCCAGCCCTATCCCAAATCATACTTATTTTGCATAGGCGATACCATGGTCATGAAGATTGTTCTCCCAGGGTGAGGTTCATTCATTGCATTCTGGGTATGCTGACCCCTGTGATTTCCCCAAATGTGGGAAACTCGACTGCATTATTTGTGGTAGTGGGGGACTGTGTTTGTGCTTTCCTCTGGTCAGCTCTGGTAAAAGTCAGATTTATTTGTCTCAGATCTTCCTCTAGCCTTGTTCTTCTTTCGAGAGTTCCCTTGTGCTGCCTCAGTTGGATCTCTTTCACTTGACAGGGGGGTGCCCGAGTAGCGACCCTCCCCAGCTCTAGCCCAACTCCTACTTACCTGCCAGGTGAGATACTATGATCATGAAGGTGCTTCTCCCAGGGCAAGGCTCACCCATTGCACTCTGGGTGTGGTGCCCCTGCGATTTCCCCAAATGTGGGAAGCTTGACTGCATAATTTGTGTTTCCCCTGGTCGGCTCTCGTATAATTCAGATCTCTTTGTCTCAGGTCTCTCTCCAGCCTAGTTTGCTGTCTGTTTCCACTTCTTTTTTCATGAGCCCCTCCCTTTTATACCCTTGTGCACTATCCTGACTTCTCCTCTTGTCTGCTTACTTTGTGCCTTCCAATGCACAATGCAAACTACTGGTAGTGCTGCAGGGCCCACACCCTTTTACTTGCCGTACAGAGCAGCTCTGGAGCTGTTACAGTGCCCAGCTGCTGCAAGAAATCAGCTTGAATGCTTCAGGGGCTGGGGCATAGCCAACATGAGCCCCACACCGAAGGAGGGTGGAGGTGTTTAATGCGAACTAGGGGTCATCCAAGCGCCGCAAAAGGCCGCTATGCCCTGCACGCCCCTTTTCTCTTTTCATATGCAGACGAGGGTTGAAGCCAACTTTGACCCACTGCTTGGATGACATCACCGTATGCAAATCCATCTGCTGCAGGCCTTCCCCCAGGAATGCTTGCACTAGTTGTTGCATTTGGTTTGTTGTTTGGGGGTGCTTCATTATTAGGCAGCCTTCTGCCCTCCCATGTTCATCTGAAAATATGTGTTCTCCCTGCAGTTGTTGTCCCCAGATGAGAGTTCCCTTGTGCTGCCTCAGTTGAATCTCCTTTACTTGACAGAGATGTGCCTGAGCAGCGGCCCTCCCCAGCCCTATCCCAAATCATACTTATTTTGCATAGGAGATACCATGGTCATGAAGATTGTTCTCCCAGGGTGAGGTTCATTCATTGCATTCTGGGTATGCTGACCCCTGTGATTTCCCCAAATGTGGGAAACTCGACTGCATTATTTGTGGTAGTGGGGGACTGTGTTTGTGCTTTCCTCTGGTCAGCTCTGGTAAAAGTCAGATTTATTTGTCTCAGATCTTCCTCTAGCCTTGTTCTTCTTTCGAGAGTTCCCTTGTGCTGCCTCAGTTGAATCTCCTTCACTTGACAGGGGGGTACCCGAGCAGCGACCCTCCCCAGCTCTAGCCCAACTTCTACTTACCTGGCAGGTGAGATACTATGATCATGTAGGTGCTTCTCCCAGGGCAAGGCTCACCCATTGCACTCTGGGTGTGCTGCTCCTGCGATTTCCCCAAATGTGGGAAACTTGACTGCATAATTTGTGTTTCCCCTGGTCGGCTCTCGTATAATTCAGATCTCTTTGTCTCAGGTCTCTCTCCAGCCTAGTTTGCTGTCTGTTTCAACTTCTCTTTTCTTGAGCCGCTCCCTTCTATGCCCTTGCGCACTATCCTGACTTCTCCCGTCTGCTTACTTTGTGCCTTCCAATGCACAATGCAAACTACAGGTAGTGCTGCAGGGCCCACACCCTTTTACTTGCCGTTCAGAGCAGCTCTGGAGCTGTTACAGTGCCCAGCTGCTGCAAGAAATCAGCTTGAATGCTTCAGGGGCTGGGGCATAGCCAACATGAGCCCCACACCGAAGGAGGGTGGAGGTGTTTAATGCGAACTAGGGGTCATCCAAGCGCCGCAAAAGGCCGCCATGCCCTGCACGCCCCTTTTCTCTTTTCATATGCAGACGAGGGTTGAAGCCAACTTTGACCCACTGCTTGGATGACATCACCATATGCAAATCGATCTGCTGCAGGCCTTCCCCCAGGAATGCTTGTACTAGTTGTTGCATTTGGTTTGTTGTTTGGGGGTGCTTCAGTATTAGGCTGCCTTCTGCCCTCCCATGTTTATCTGAAAATATGTGTTCTCCCTGCAGTTGTTGTCCCCAGATGAGAGTTCCCTTGTGCTGCCTCAGTTGAATCTCCTTTACTTGACAGAGATGTGCCTGAGCAGCGGCCCTCCCCAGCCCTATCCCAAATCATACTTATTTTGCATAGGCGATACCATGGTCATGAAGATTGTTCTCCCAGGGTGAGGTTCATTCATTGCATTCTGGGTATGCTGACCCCTGTGATTTCCCCAAATGTGGGAAACTCAACTGCATTATTTGTGGTAGTGGGGGACTGTGTTTGTGCTTTCCTCTGGACAGCTCTGGTAAAAGTCAGATTTATTTGTCTCAGATCTTCCTCTAGCCTTGTTCTTCTTTCGAGAGTTCCCTTGTGCTGCCTCAGTTGGATCTCTTTCACTTGACAGGGGGGTGCCCGAGCAGCGACCCTCCCCAGCTCTAGCCCAACTCCTACTTACTTGCCAGGTGAGATACTATGATCATGAAGGTGCTTCTCCCAGGGCAAGGCTCACCCATTGCACTCTGGGTGTGGTGCCCCTGCGATTTCCCCAAATGTGGGAAGCTTGACTGCATAATTTGTGTTTCCCCTGGTCGGCTCTCGTATAATTCAGATCTCTTTGTCTCAGGTCTCTCTCCAGCCTAGTTTGCTGTCTGTTTCCACTTCTTTTTTCATGAGCCCCTCCCTTTTATACCCTTGTGCACTATCCTGACTTCTCCTTCTGTCTGCTTACTTTGTGCCTTCCAATGCACAATGCAAACTACAGGTAGTGCTGTAGGGCCCACACCCTTTTACTTGCCGTACAGAGCAGCTCTGGAGCTGTTACAGTGCCCAGCTACTGCAAGAAATCAGCTTGAATGCTTCAGGGGCTGGGGCACAGCCAACATGAGCCCCACACCGAAGGAGGGTGGAGGTGTTTAATGTGAACTAGGGGTCATCTAAGCGCCGCAAAAGGCCGCCATGCCCTGCACGCCCCTTTTCTCTTTTCATATGCAGACGAGGGTTGAAGCCAACTTTGACCCACTGCTTGGATGACATCACCGTATGCAAATCCATCTGCTGCAGGCCTTCCCCCAGGAATGCTTGCACTAGTTGTTGCATTTGGTTTGTTGTTTGGGGGTGCTTCAGTATTAGGCAGCCTTCTGCCCTCCCATGTTCATCTGAAAATATGTGTTCTCCCTGCAGTTGTTGTCCCCAGATGAGAGTTCCCTTGTGCTGCCTCAGTTGAATCTCCTTTACTTGACAGAGATGTGCCTGAGCAGCGGCCCTCCCCAGCCCTATCCCAAATCATACTTATTTTGCATAGGAGATACCATGGTCATGAAGATTGTTCTCCCAGGGTGAGGTTCATTCATTGCATTCTGGGTATGCTGACCCCTGTGATTTCCAAAATGTGGGAAACTCGACTGCATTATTTGTGGTAGTGGGGGACTGTGTTTGTGCTTTCCTCTGGTCAGCTCTGGTAAAAGTCAGATTTATTTGTCTCAGATCTTCCTCTAGCCTTGTTCTTCTTTCGAGAGTTTCCTTGTGCTGCCTCAGTTGGATCTCTTTCACTTGACAGAGGGGTGCCCGAGCAGCGACCCTCCCCAGCTCTAGCCCAACTCCTACTTACCTGCCAGGTGAGATACTATGATCATGAAGGTGCTTCTCCCAGGGCAAGGCTCACCCATTGCACTCTGATTTCCCCAAATGTGGGAAGCTTGACTGCATAATTTGTGTTTCCCCTGGTCGGCTCTCGTATAATTCAGATCTCTTTGTCTCAGGTCTCTCTTCAGCCTAGTTTGCTGTCTGTTTCCACTTCTTTTTTCATGAGCCCCTCCCTTTTATACCCTTGTGCACTATCCTGACTTCTCCTCCTGTCTGCTTACTTTGTGCCTTCCAATGCACAATGCAAACTACAGGTAGTGCTGCAGGGCCCACACCCTTTTACTTGCCGTACAGAGCAGCTCTGGAGCTGTTACAGTGCCCAGCTGCTGCAAGAAATCAGCTTGAATGCTTCAGGGGCTGGGGCATAGCCAACATGAGCCCCACACCGAAGGAGGGTGGAGGTGTTTAATGCGAACTAGGGGTCATCCAAGCGCCGCAAAAGGCCGCCATGCCCTGCACGCCCCTTTTCTCTTTTCATATGCAGACGAGGGTTGAAGCCAACTTTGACCCACTGCTTGGATGACATCACCGTATGCAAATCCATCTGCTGCAGGCCTTCCCCCAGGAATGCTTGCACTAGTTGTTGCATTTGGTTTGTTGTTTGGGGGTGCTTCAGTATTAGGCAGCCTTCTGCCCTCCCATGTTCATCTGAAAATATGTGTTCTCCCTGCAGTTGTTGTCCCCAGATGAGAGTTCCCTTGTGCTGCCTCAGTTGAATCTCCTTTACTTGACAGAGATGTGCCTGAGCAGCGGCCCTCCCCAGCCCTATCCCAAATCATACTTATTTTGCATAGGAGATACCATGGTCATGAAGATTGTTCTCCCACGGTGAGGTTCATTCATTGCATTCTGGGTATGCTGACCCCTGTGATTTCCCCAAATGTGGGAAACTCGACTGCTTTATTTGTGGTAGTGGGGGACTGTGTTTGTGCTTTCCTCTGGTCAGCTCTGGTAAAAGTCAGATTTCTTTGTCTCAGATCTTCCTTTAGCCTTGTTCTTCTTTCGAGAGTTCCCTTGTGCTGCCTCAGTTGGATCTCCTTCACTTGACAGGGGGGTACCCGAGCAGCGACCCTCCCCAGCTCTAGCCCAACTTCTACTTACCTGGCAGGTGAGATACTATGATCATGTAGGTGCTTCTCCCAGGGCAAGGCTCACCCATTGCACTCTGGGTGTGCTGCTCCTGCGATTTCCCCAAATGTGGGAAACTTGACTGCATAATTTGTGTTTCCCCTGGTCGGCTCTCGTATAATTCAGATCTCTTTGTCTCAGGTCTCTCTCCAGCCTAGTTTGCTGTCTGTTTCAACTTCTCTTTTCTTGAGCCGCTCCCTTCTATGCCCTTGCGCACTATCCTGACTTCTCCCGTCTGCTTACTTTGTGCCTTCCAATGCACAATGCAAACTACAGGTAGTGCTGCAGGGCCCACACCCTTTTACTTGCCGTTCAGAGCAGCTCTGGAGCTGTTACAGTGCCCAGCTGCTGCAATAAATCAGCTTGAATGCTTCAGGGGATGGGGCATGGCCAACATGAGCCCCACACCAAAGGAGGGTGGGGTGTTTAATGCGAACTAGGGGTCATCCAAGCACCGCAAAAGGCCGCCATGCCCTGCACGCCCCTTTTCTCTTTTCATATGCAGATGAGGGTTGAAGCCAACTTTGACCCACTGCTTGGATGACATCACCGTATGCAAATCCGTCTTCTGCAGAACTTCCCCCAGGAATGCTTGCACTAGTTGTTGCATTTGGTTTGTTGTTTGGGGGTGCTTCAGTATTAGGCAGCCTTCTGCCCTCCCATGTTCATCTGAAAATATGTGTTCTCCCTGCAGTTGTTGTCCCCAGATGAGAGTTCCCTTGTGCTGCCTCAGTTGAATCTCCTTTACTTGACAGAGATGTGCATGAGCAGCGGCCCTCCCCAGCCCTATCCCAAATCATACTTATTTTGCATAGGAGATACCATGGTCATGAAGATTACTCTCCCAGGGTGAGGTTCATTCATTGCATTCTGGGTATGCTGACCCCTGTGATTTCCCCAAATGTGGGAAACGCGACTGCTTTATTTGTTGGTAGTGGGGGACTGTGTTTGTGTTTTCCTCTGCTCTCTGGTAAAAGTCAGATTTCTTTGTTTCAGATCTTCCTCTAGCCTTGTTCTTCTTTCGAGAGTTTCCTTGTGCTGCCTCAGTTGGATCTCCTTCACTTGACAGGGGGGTGCCCGAGCAGCGACCCTCCCCAGCTCTAGCCCAACTCCTACTTACCTGCCAGGTGAGATACTATGATCATGAAGGTGCTTCTCCCAGGGCAAGGCTCACCCATTGCACTCTGGGTGTGCTGCCCCTGCGATTTCCCCAAATGTGGGAAACTTGACTGCATAATTTGTGTTTCCCCTGGTCAGGTCTCGTATAATTCAGATCTCTTTGTCTCAGGTCTCTCTCCAGCCTAGTTTGCTGTCTGTTTCCACTTCTCTTTTCTTGAGCCGCTCCCTTCTATGCCCTTGCGCACTATCCTGACTTCTCCTCCTTTCTGCTTACTTTGTGCCTTCCAACGCACAATGCGAACTACAGGTAGTGCTGCAGGGCCCACACCCTTTTACTTGACTTACAGAGCAGCTCTGGAGCTGTTACAGTGCCCAGCTGCTGCAAGAAATCAGCTTGAATGCTTCAGGGGCTGGGGCATAGCCAACATGAGCCCTACACCGAAGGAGGGTGGAGGTGTTTAATGCAAACTAGGGGTCAGCCAAGTGCCGCAAAAGGCCACCATGCCCTGCACGCCCCTTTTCTCTTTTCATATGCAGACGAGGGTTGAAGCCAACTTTGACCCACTGCTTGGATGACATCACCATATGCAAATCTATCTGCTGCAGGCCTTCCCCCAGGAATGCTTGCACTAGTTGTTGCATTTGGTTTGTTGTTTGGGGGTGCTTCAGTATTAGGCAGCCTTCTGCCCTCCCATGTTCATCTGAAAATATGTGTTCTCCCTGCAGTTGTTGTCCCCAGATGAGAGTTCCCTTGTGCTGCCTCAGTTGAATCTCCTTTACTTGACAGAGATGTGCCTGAGCAGCGGCCCTCCCCAGCCATATCCCAAATCATACTTATTTTGCATAGGAGATACCATTGTTATGAAGATTGTTCTCCCAGGGTGCGGTTCATTCATTGCACTCTGGGTATGCTGACCCCTGTGATTTCCCCAAATGTGGGAAACTCGACTGCATTATTTGTGGTAGTGGTGGACTGTGTTTGTGCTTTCCTCTGGTCAGCTCTGGTAAAAGTCAGATTTCTTTGTCTCAGATCTTCCTCTAGCCTTGTTCTTCTTTCGAGAGTTCCTTTGTGCTGCCTCAGTTGGATCTCCTTCACTTGACAGGGGGGTGCCCGAGCAGCGACCCTCCCCAGCTCTAGCCCAACTCCTACTTACCTGCCAGGTGAGATACTATGATCATGAAGGTGCTTCTCCCAGGGCAAGGCTCACCCATTGCACTCTGGGTGTGCTGCTCCTGCAATTTCCCCAAATGTGGGAAACTTGACTGCATAATTTGTGTTTCCCCTGGTCAGGTCTCGTATAATTCAGATCTCTTTGTCTCAGGTCTCTCTCCAGCCTAGTTTGCTGTCTGTTTCCACTTCTCTTTTCTTCAGCAGCTCCCTTCTATGCCCTTGCGCACTATCCTGACTTCTCCTCCTTTCTGCTTACTTTGTGCCTTCCAACGCACAATGCGAACTACAGGTAGTGCTGCAGGGCCCACAACCTTTTACTTGCCTTACAGAGCAGCTCTGGAGCTGTTACAGTGCCCAGCTGCTGCAAGAAATCAGCTTGAATGCTTCAGGGGCTGGGGCATAGCCAACATGAGCCCCACACCGAAGGAGGGTGGAGGTGTTTAATGCAAACTAGGGGTCAGCCAAGTGCCGCAAAAGGCCACCATGCCCTGCACGCCCCTTTTCTCTTTTCATATGCAGACGAGGGTTGAAGCCAACTTTGACCCACTGCTTGGATGACATCACCATATGCAAATCTATCTGCTGCAGGCCTTCCCCCAGGAATGCTTGCACTAGTTGTTGCATTTGGTTTGTTGTTTGGGGGTGCTTCAGTATTAGGCAGCCTTCTGCCCTCCCATGTTCATCTGAAAATATGTGTTCTCCCTGCAGTTGTTGTCCCCAGATGAGAGTTCCCTTGTGCTGCCTCAGTTGAATCTCCTTTACTTGACAGAGATGTGCCTGAGCAGCGGCCCTCCCCAGCCATATCCCAAATCATACTTATTTTGCATAGGAGATACCATTGTTATGAAGATTGTTCTCCCAGGGTGCGGTTCATTCATTGCACTCTGGGTATGCTGACCCCTGTGATTTCCCCAAATGTGGGAAACTCGACTGCATTATTTGTGGTAGTGGTGGACTGTGTTTGTGCTTTCCTCTGGTCAGCTCTGGTAAAAGTCAGATTTCTTTGTCTCAGATCTTCCTCTAGCCTTGTTCTTCTTTCGAGAGTTCCTTTGTGCTGCCTCAGTTGGATCTCCTTCACTTGACAGGGGGGTGTCCGAGCAGCGACCCTCCCCAGCTCTAGCCCAACTCCTACTTACCTGCCAGGTGAGATACTATGATCATGAAGGTGCTTCTCCCAGGGCAAGGCTCACCCATTGCACTCTGGGTGTGCTGCCCCTGCAATTTCCCCAAATGTGGGAAACTTGACTGCATAATTTGTGTTTCCCCTGGTCGGCTCTCGTATAATTCAGATCTCTTTGTCTCAGGTCTCTCTCCAGCCTAGTTTGCTGTCTGTTTCCACTTCTCTTTTCTTGAGCCCCTCCCTTCTATACCCTTGTGCACTATCCTGACTTCTCCTCCCGTCTGCTTACTTTGTGCCTTCCAATGCACAATGCAAACTACAGGTAGTGCTGCAGGGCCCACACCCTTTTACTTGCCTTACAGAGCAGCTCTGGAGCTGTTACAGTGCCCAGCTGCTGCAAGAAATCAGCTTGAATGCTTCATGGGATGGGGCATGGCCAACATGAGCCCCACACCAAAGGAGGGTGGGGGTGTTTAATGCGATCTAGGGGTCATCCAAGCGCCGCAAAAGGCCGCCATGCCCTGCACGCCCCTTTTCTCTTTTCATATGCAGATGAGGGTTGAAGCCAACTTTGACCCACTGCTTGGATAACATCACCATATGCAAATCCATCTGCTGCAGGCCTTCCCCCAGGAATGCTTGCACTAGTTGTTGCATTTGGTTTGTTGTTTGGGGGTGCTTCAGTATTAGGCAGCCTTCTGCCCTCCCATGTTCATCTGAAAATATGTGTTCTCCCTGCAGTTGTTGTCCCCAGATGAGAGTTCCCTTGTGCTGCCTCAGTTGAATTAACTTTACTTGACAGAGATGTGCCTGAGCAGCGGCCCTCCCCAGCCCTATCCCAAATCATACTTATTTTGCATAGGAGACACCATGGTCATGAAGATTGTTCACCCAGGGTGAGGTTCATTCATTGCATTCTGGGTATGCTGACCCCTGTGATTTCCCCAAATGTGGGAAACTCGCCTGCATTATTTGTGGTAGTGGGGGACTGTGTTTGTGTTTTCCGCTGGTCAGCTCTGGTAAAAGTCAGATTTCTTTGTCTCAGATCTTCCTCTAGCCTTGTTCTTCTTTCGAGAGTTCCATTGTGCTGCCTCAGTTGGATCTCCTTCACTTGACAGGGGGGTGCCCGAGCAGCGACCCTCCCCAGCTCTAGCCCAACTCCTACTTACCTGCCAGGTGAGATACTATGATCTTGAAGGTGCTTCTCCCAGGGCAAGGCTCACCCATTGCACTCTGGCTGTGCTGCCCCTGCGATTTCCCCAAATGTGGGAAACTTGACTGCATAATTTGTGTTTCCCCTGGTCGGCTCTCGTATAATTCAGATCTCTTTGTCTCAGGTCTCTCTCCAGCCTAGTTTGCTGTCTGTTTCCACTTCTCTTTTCTTGAGCCGCTCCCTTCTATGCCCTTGCGCACTATCCTGACTTCTCCCGTCTGATTACTTTGTGCCTTCCAACGCACAATGCGAACTACAGGTAGTGCTGCAGGGCCCACACCCTTTTATTTGCCTTACAGAGCAGCTCTGGAGCTGTTACAGTGCCCAGCTGCTGCAAGAAATCAGCTTGAATGCTTCAGGGGCTGGGGCATAGTCAACATGAGCCCCACACCGAAGGAGGGTGGAGGTGTTTAATGCGAACTAGGGGTCATCCAAGCGCCGCAAAAGGCCGCCATGCCCTGCATAACCCTTTTCTCTTTTCATATGCAGATGAGGGTTCCAGCCAACTTTGGCCCACTGCTTGGATGACATCACCGTATGCAAATTCGTCTCCTGCAGACCTTCCCCCAGGAATGCTTGTACTAGTTATTGCATATGGTTTGATATTTGATGGTGCTTCAGTATTAGGCAGCCTTCCGCCCTCCCATGTTCATCTGAAAAGATGTAGTCTCCCTGCAGTTGTTGTCCCCAGACGAGAGTTCCCTTGTGCTTCCTCAGTTGAATCTCCTTAACTTGACGGGGGAGGGGCTGCCCGAGCAGCCACCCTCCCCAGCCCTATCCCAACTCATACTTATTTTGCATATGAGATCTCTATATCATGAAGATTGTTCTCACAGGGTGAGGTTCATCCATTATATTTTAAAATAGGAAGGTTCAAATTACATATTTGAATTGCATCTATGTGCTGGATTCAAATGTCCCCCCCCCCTTCCTTTCTCAATTGTGCCCGTCAGCAGCTATTCTAAGGTTGCTGCCAATGGGTGTGACACATTAATTTCTTCTGTGGGGTACACTGGACTCCACAAGGATTCACATTGGGGTGTAGAGTAGGATCTTGATCTGAGGCACCAACCGGCTCAAAGCTTTTGACTGTTCCCAAGATGCTCAGCGCATTCTCCTCTATAACCCCGCTTCCATGAACAGGGAGCTCAGTTTGTAGTTGTTGCCTTCAGTAGCAGGCCACTTAACAGGGGCCTGCCTCAAGCAGCCTATTCTTAGCTATTAATTTTGACAAGAAAAGAAGAACTTTTTTTATGAGAATCTACAAGGGCTGCAGCAGGCTAGGTCTAATAGACATCTTTACTGCAGCTTCATCACTCCCAGCGGCACTGTATACTCCCGTGCCCTGGTTGCTGGGTCACTGCAGCGGAGGCTCCGGTTTCTTCCTAAGGTCAGTCACACACAATGTAACACCCCGGTATAACAAGTGTGTAAACTATGTGGAACAGGTCAGGGATACCTTGATGGACTATTCCTCCTTCAGCAGCAGCTCTTCTCTATTCCTGGCAGAGAGGCAAGGTTTCCCCAGACACAAAGAAAGGCAGGCAGGGCTTTGTATGAAAGAATAAATGGTTTACCACATAACTCAGAAAAGGAACTGATTACAGTAGGGAAGGGAAAGATTTGATTCAAGCAACTTAAACACAGACACCATATACACTTTAAGTCATTACACAAATGGTAATATAACTAAATCTGAGATTAATACTATGTTGCTTAGTAATAGAAATCAATTTATGCAGACAATATTTAAGTCCCAGATAACATTGGTGTCACTGCAGGGAGTCTCTATGTGCACGTTGGGGCCCGGTTATGTTGTTACATAGTTATATGCAGCTATTGTCTCCTTTAGCTGTGAACAAAATATTGTAGCTCTGTGTAGTAAAGATGATTGTTTAAAACAAACTGGAGCTGCTTCCCATGTAAATCGCTGCATAGGTATAGTAAATATAGGATAATGTCCTTTGCAGTGGAGTAGGTTTCAGTATAAATATGGATTTATCTCACCCAGTCAATAGATGTTTCTGAGGCAGTTTCCCCTCAGATGTAGGCCAGTCAGCATTGGTATAAAGGCTTTATACTCTCCTGTCTCTGACACTTGCTGTGCACTCTCTTGGCTGAGAGTGTCATGGCGTTCTTACTTGTTAATTGCTGCACTTCCACTGCTGTATTTTGCACTACTGCTTACTCTCTCATGCAATTTTCAGCTTATTTGTCTCCCCTCTCTCAGCTGCTCATCTCTGCGTAATGGCGTCGCCAGCTCTTTCCTCACCATGGCTCCAACTGACTTCTCAAACTGCTGTTCAATTTTCTTTTAAATAAACTTTATTTAAAATGGCACAGGCAACTACACTGTTGTCAAAAATGTCCTTGTTGTTATGGGATATCACACGTGCCCCCCCCCCCAAAACATGCGTGTCCTCACGCATTTTGGTTTTATCCCTATATAAACTTCTCACTATATCCAGTCACATTCATTAGTGAACACAGATTATGTCTGAAACATTAACATTTATCAACATTTTTAACATCAGTATCTGATAGGTATAATTCCTTTTGTGCTATAGTACATTAACACATGCTCCTGGAGCAATCGGTTGAAATCTGGACAGTATATGGTCTTGAAAAGTTTGTCTAGGAAACCTCAACCCCCCTGCCATGGATGAGTATTGAACTCTTTCTAAACTGTCTTTGGGACATGCTGTACAAAACTGCAGCTGACTATGGTGGTTTTCTGTTTTGCAAGCCCTAGTCTTCTTGCCTCCTTGTCGGTGACAAACCACCTTAGTCTGCTGTAAATACATTTTATGAGCCTCTTCCATTCCATCTTGGGATTCAGTATCACAGCTGGTTTGGGACAATGGATTCTGGAGAGAAAGAGGCAGCAAGGTTCTTCTTACAGAACAGGTTGGACAGTTTCGGCACCATCTCTTGATGTCTTCCCTCATTTCAACCCAAAAGAACTTTTTCCAGATGCTTGTTTCCATCCTTTTGCACCCAGGGTGACCTGACTTGTCGTGATATTCTTCAAGCACATAACAAGCACTTTGTCTTGGAATTACAAGTTGACTGATCCTATAATGAGTATTAGGATCCACACTACATCGAACCAACTGTCCTTTCTCTTCAAACAGCCTTTCTCGCTGTCTCAACAACTTCAGGAGTTCTGGCGAGGATTCTTGCCTTTGTCGCTTGGTCAGGTATTTCCCAATCTTCAGTAAGGCTTTGAGGTGTCTTATCATCTGACTTTTATCTTGCAGGTGGTCAAAACTGGTTCCTTGAATAGGTTGCTCACAGTTTCTAGAACTGGATGCTATATTATTCATGCCTAACATTGAAGCATTCTTTCGGATAATCTGGACACTGGAGATGGGCATTTCTATCATTATTTGGCTAGCCTTATTTTTTTCATGTTCCTCTCTTACAGATAATTCTGTTATCATTCTTCCCTTTTGTTTGGCTATCCCAGGTTGAAGGCCTTGTTTCTCCTGGAGCTTGTCAGTTTGAAACTCTCCTTGGAGTGCTGCTACGAGCTCCTCACAGCAGTTCCGCAACACATTCATGCCCACTATCACTGGAGGCAATCCATCATCTTGGGCAGTGGTGATGATGAAGCCTTGCTGTGGTAGCACTGTTCGTCCGATTTGAATTTCAGCTTCCGAGTATCCTTTGCAAGGGATGCAGTGCCCATTGCTTGCAATCGGGTTTATCAATGTGGAAGTTGACGGAAACATCTGTTCCTCAGTCCAATGCTGCTCAAACTGTGTTGCTTGTATTGTGGTCACTTGTGATCCAGTGTCTAAGAGAGCGGGCATTGAGACTCCATTGATGCAAACTTGAACCACCGGGCTTTGGCTAACATAACGGGTTAACCACATGAATTTGGAGTTTAAATGATCTGGCTGCTCAAATTCTCTCTTAATTTGTCCGCTTCCTTCACAGCTTTGAAAAATGGGTCGCCTTTGGGAGGCAAAGTGGTTGGAAAAAAGTGTCTCCCTGTTTCTATGTAGGTCCCATTGGGAACTGTTCAGTGGTCTCCTCTCCTGGCACCATTCCATTTCTTCATGGAGCAGTGCCTGCTGTCTCTTCAGAATCTGCAGGTCTCTGCGCATCTCTGTCACACCACGTGTCAGTTCAGCCAGCAGACTTCGTAACTCACTAGAAGAGTCAAATATGCATGTCTTTGAACATGGCACTGTCACTCCTTTTACTGTAGGTGGGTAAGTAGCTCCTTTAAAACTTGACTCCTGGGCATCAGAATTCTCTTGATACCGTGGCATCTCTGGAATAGACTCTTGTGGAACAGCCCCTGAAGTAAGACTGGAGCCTAGAACTTTAATCGCAGCCTCTTTAAAATCCAGGAATGTGCTTCCAGGCTTCTGCAATCTCAATAGTCGCAGCTGAGTTTTACAAATTCGCCCCTTGCACCTTCAGTGAACTGGTCCAATAACATTTTCTCTTTGTCATGCACTTGCTCAGGGTCTGCTTGCTGAACATCTCTGAGTGCTTCCTGCAAGCTGAGGGCATAGCCCCGTAGTGACTCTCCTGGTTGTTGCTTTCGAGCAAAGAAGTGCATTTTAAGTTCTGACACTGTCCTTGTGTCAAATGTGGTAGCAAGCCTGTTGAGGATCTGGTCCACAGTCTTCTTCTCTTCAGTAGGCCAGGAAGTAACCTCTCTAAGTGCAAGCCCTTTCAACTGTTCCATCAAGATCTCCACCTTTTGCTGCTCTTTCAGCGGGTACAGACGAAACAAAGACTGCAGTAGTATCCTCATCAGTTTATTTTTGTCAATTACCATTTTAATAATCGGGTAAAGAAAATTAAGTGGATTTTTGAAAGAAAACAATACTGTCAATATACTATTAAAACAAATTAAAATGGTAAAAGTTATTGTACTTTAAGTAAAAATAAAAGAGCAAAAATATCAATCCCAGTTTTGGATTACTTTAATTAACAAAAAAAAATGCATATAGCAGAGGATAGTTTCAATCTGCCTACCTCTGGGCTATGGACCCAGCATGCTTCCATTACAGTACTCTGCTGCACATGTAATTGCAAGAGATCCTGAAGCACTCACTCATCATGGGAAAGTACCAATGTGTTTCTTCATTGGTTGATGGAAGAAACATCTTACAAAAACTCTCCAGATTATTGACTATTTAAAGTTTTTCTTGGAAACGTTCTAGATGAATGCTTATCAGCCTTTGTCAGTATGTACTTTTGCAAAGTGTCGCTGTGGCGCAATCAGTTAGTGTGTACGGCTATTAACCAAAAGGTTGGTGGTTCAATCCCACCCAGGGACGTAATTGACCTTGTTATCAGATTTTGGTGATCTTTAAGTAGACAAGTCAAAATTTCAAAAACCCCTGTTATGGTGTTGGGTACCTGGCCTTCTCTGATGTAATCAGAGTTAGATTTGATTCAGTGATTTTATAAAAACAGCTAGGAAGCACAATTTAGCAGTGGTTTGCAGAGAAAAAGAAATATGCTGGCAAAAAAATCCAATTGAGTGATTAAACAGCTCTTCATTTTCTGGCTTTACTTTTATGCTAACAAATTTGTACTCTGAAAAGTGTCCACAAAGCCAAATATCTGATTAACATCTTTGTAGGAATGGTTTTTCACCTATTACTAAATTAAACTTGCTTCATTGGAAAGGCAGCAAGATGCATCCTCATTTCAATATCTACTGAAATAATACAGGTTGACACCAGGAAACATTAACGCCACTGCATCCTTGCTGCTTTCTCATGTGGAAGTCTGTTTAATGTGAAAACAAGGTGATATCTAATTAGCACACAGGTAAGGAATTAAGAAAATCTTTATTTAAGGGTGAAGATGTTTCTCACAAAATCGTTGCCCCAATGCATCATTGAAATTCAAGCTGGAAAGATGATTTTAATACATCACTTGTACATTTTGTATTGCTCTTCTGGTGACAATGTAGTTTGTTTTTGTCAATTACCATTTTAATAATCGGGTAAAGAAAATTAAGTGGATTTTTGAAAGAAAACAATACTGTCAATATACTATTAAAACAAATTAAAATGGTAAAAGTTATTGTACTTTAAGTAAAAATAAAAGCTAAAATATCAATCCCAGTTTTGGATTACTTTAATGAACAAAAAAAAATGCATATAGCAAAGGATAGTTTCAATCTGCCTACCTCTAGGTTATGGACCCAGCATGCTTCCATTACAGTACTCTGCTGCACATGTAAGTGCAAGAGATCCTGAAGCACTCACTCATCATGCGAAAGTACCAATGTGTTTCTTCATTGGTTGCTGGAAGAAACATCTTACAAAAACTCTCCAGATTATTGACTTTTTAAAGTTTTTCTAGGAAACGTTCTAGATGAATGCTTATTAGTCTTTGTCAGTATTTACTTTTTGCAAAGTGTCTCTGTGGCGCAATCGGTTAGTGTGTTCAGCTATTAATCAAAAGGTTGGTGGTTCAATCCCACCCAGGGACGTGATTGACCTTGTGATCAGATTTTGGTGATATTTAAGTAGACAAGTCAAAATTGCAAACCCCCTCTTATGGTGTAGGGTACCTGGCCTTCTCTGATGTAATCAGAGTTAGATTTAATTAAGTGATTTTATAAAAAAAACAGCTAGGAAGCACAATTTAGCAGTGGGTTGCAGAGAAAAAGAAAAATGCTGGCAGAAAAATCCAATTGAGTGATTAAACAGCTCTTCATTTTCTGGCTTTATTTTTATGATAACAAATTTGTTCTCTGAAAAGTGTCCACAAAGCCAAGTATCTGATTAACATCTTTGTAGGGATGGTTTTTCACCTATTACTAAATTAAACTTGCTTCATTGGAAAGGCAGCAAGATGTATCCTCATTTCAATATCTACGGAAATAATACAGGTTGACACCATGAAACATTAACGCCACTGCATCTTTGCTGTTTTCTCATGTGGAAGTCTGTTTAATGTGAAAACAAGGTGATCTCTAATTAGCACACAGGTAAGGAATTAAGAAAATCTTTATTTAAGGGTGAAGATGTTTCTCACAAAATCGTTGCCCCAATGCATCATTGAAATCCAAGCTGGAAAGATGATTTTAATATATTACTTGAACATTTTATATTGCTCTTCTGGTGATAATGTAGTTTGTTTTTGTCAATTACCATTTTAATAATCGGGTAAAGAAAATTAAGTGGATTTTTGAAAGAAAACAATACTGTCAATATACTATTAAAACAAATTAAAATGGTAAAAGTTATTGTACTTTAAGTAAAAATAAAAGAGCAAAAATATCAATCCCAGTTTTGGATTACTTTAATTAACAAAAAAAAAATGCATATAGCAGAGGATAGTTTCAATCTGCCTACCTCTGGGTTATGGACCCAGCATGCTTCCATTACAGTACTCTGCTGCACATGTAAGTGCAAGAGATCCTGAAGCACTCACTCATCATGGGAAAGTACCAATGTGTTTCTTCATTGGTTGATGGAAGAAACATCTTACAAAAACTCTCCACATTATTGACTTTTTAAAATGTTTCTAGGAATCGTTCTAGATGAATGCTTATTAGCCTTTGTCAGTATGGACTTTTGCAAAGTGTTGCTGTGGTGCAATCAGTTACTGCGTAAGGCTATTAACCAAAAGGTTGGTGGTTCAATCCCACCCAGGGACGTAATTGACCTTGTTATCAGATTTTGGTGATCTTTATGTAGACAAGTCAAAATTTCGAAAACCCCTGTTATGGTGTAGGGTACCTGGCCTTCTCTGATGTAATCAGAGTTAGATTTGATTCAGTGATTTTATAAAAACAGCTAGGAAGCACAATTTAGCAGTGGGTTGCAGAGAAAAAGAAATATGCTGGCAAAAAAATCCAATTGAGTGATTAAATAGCTCTTCATTTTCTGGCTTTATTTTTATGCTAACAAATTTGTTCTCTGAAAAGTGTCCACAAAGCCAAGTATCTGATTAACATCTTTGTAGGGATGGTTTTTCACCTATTACTAAATTAAACTTGCTTCATTGGAAAGGCAGCAAGGTGCATCCTCATTTCAATATCTACTGAAATAATACAGGTTGACACCAGGAAACATTAACGCCACTGCATCCTTGCTGCTTTCTCATGTGGAAGTCTGTTTAATGTGAAAACAAGGTGATATCTAATTAGCACACAGGTAAGGAATTAAGAAAATCTTTATTTAAGGGTGAAGATGTTTCTCACAAAATCGTTGCCCCAATGCATCATTGAAATTCAAGCTGGAAAGATGATTTTAATATATCATTTGTACATTTTGTATTGCTCTTCTGGTGACAATGTAGTTTGTTTTTGTCAATTACCATTTTAATAATCGGGTAAAGAAAATTAATTGGATTTTTGAAAGAAAACAATACTGTCAATATACTATTAAAACAAATTAAAATGGTAAAAGTTATTGTACTTTAAGTAAAAATAAAAGAGCAAAAATATCAATCCCAGTTTTGGATTACTTTAATTAACAAAAAAAATGCATATAGCAGAGGATAGTTTCAATCTGCCTACCTCTGGGTTATGGACCCAGCATGCTTCCATTACAGTACTCTGCTGCACATGTAAGTGCAAGAGATCCTGAAGCACTCACTCATCATGGGAAAGTACCAATGTGTTTCTTCATTGGTTGATGGAAGAAACATCTTACAAAAACTCTCCACATTATTGACTTTTTAAAATGTTTCTAGGAATCGTTCTAGATGAATGCTTATTAGCCTTTGTCAGTATGGACTTTTGCAAAGTGTTGCTGTGGCGCAATCAGTTACTGTGTAAGGCTAATAACCAAAAGGTTGGTGGTTCAATCCCACCCAGGGACGTAATTGACCTTGTTATCAGATTTTGGTGATCTTTATGTAGACAAGTCAAAATTTCAAACCCCCTCTTATGGTGTAGGGTACCTGGCCTTCTCTGATGTAATCAGAGTTAGATTTGATTCAGTGATTTTATAAAAACAGCTTGGAAGCACAATTTAGCAGTGGGTTGCAGAGAAAAAGAAATATGCTGGCAAAAAAATCCAATTGAGTGATTAAACAGCTCTTCATTTTCTGGCTTTATTTTTATGCTAACAAATTTGTTCTCTGAAAAGTGTCCACAAAGCCAAGTTTCTGATTAACACCTTTGTAGGGATGGTTTTTCACCTATTACTAAATTAAACTTGCTTCATTGGAAAGGCTGCAAGATGCATCCTCATTTGAATATCTACTGAAATAATACAGGTTGACACCAGGAAACATTAACGCCACTGCATCCTTGCTGCTTTCTCATGTGGAAGTCTGTTTAATGTGAAAACAAGGTGATATCTAATTAGCACACAGGTAAGGAATTAAGAAAATCTTTATTTAAGGGTGAAGATGTTTCTCACAAAATCGTTGCCCCAATGCATCATTGAAATTCAAGCTGGAAAGATTATTTTAATATATCACTTGTACATTTTGTATTGCTCTTCTGGTGACAATGTAGTTTGTTTTTGTCAATTACCATTTTAATAATCGGGTAAAGAAAATTAAGTGGATTTTTGAAAGAAAACAATACTGTCAATATACTATTAAAACAAATGAAAATGGTAAAAGTTATTGTACTTTAAGTAAAAATAAAAGAGCAAAAATATCAATCCCAGTTTTGGATTACTTTAATTAACAAAAAAAAACGCATATAGCAGAGGATAGTTTCAATCTGCCTACCTCTGGGCTATGGACCCAGCATGCTTCCATTACAGTACTCTGCTGCACATGTAATTGCAAGAGATCCTGAAGTACTCACTCATCATGGGAAAGTACCAATGTGTTTCTTCATTGGTTGATGGAAGAAACATCTTACAAAAACTCTCCAGATTATTGACTACTTAAAGTTTTTCTAGGAAACGTTCTAGATGAATGCTTATTAGCCTTTGTCAGTATGTACTTTTGCAAAGTGTCGCTGTGGCGCAATCAGTTAGTGTGTACGGCTATTAACCAAAAGGTTGGTGGTTCAATCCCACCCAGGGATGTAATTGACCTTGTTATCAGATTTTGGTGATCTTTAAGTAGACAAGTCAAAATTTCAAAAACCCCTGTTATGGTGTTGGGTACCTGGCCTTCTCTGATGTAATCAGAGTTAGATTTGATTCAGTGATTTTATAAAAACAGCTAGGAAGCACAATTTAGCAGTGGTTTGCAGAGAAAAAGAAATATGCTGGCAAAAAAATCCAATTGAGTGATTAAACAGCTCTTCATTTTCTGGCTTTATTTTTATGCTAACAAATTTGTTCTCTGAAAAGTGTCCACAAAGCCAAGTATCTGATTAACATCTTTGTAGGGATGGTTTTTCACCTATTACTAAATTAAACTTGCTTCATTGGAAAGGCAGCAAGATGCATCCTCATTTCAATATCTACTGAAATAATACAGGTTGACACCAGGAAACATTAACGCCACTGCATCCTTGCTGCTTTCTCATGTGGAAGTCTGTTTAATGTGAAAACAAGGTGATATCTAATTAGCACACAGGTAAGGAATTAAGAAAATCTTTATTTAAGGGTGAAGATGTTTCTCACAAAATCGTTGCCCCAATGCATCATTGAAATTCAAGCTGGAAAGATGATTTTAATATATCACTTGTACATTTTGTATTGCTCTTCTGGTGACAATGTAGTTTGTTTTTGTCAATTACCATTTTAATAATAGGGTAAAGAAAATTAAGTGGATTTTTGAAAGAAAACAATACTGTCAATATACTATTAAAACAAATTAAAATGGTAAAAGTTATTGTACTTTAAGTAAAAATAAAAGAGCAAAAATATCAATCCCAGTTTTGGATAACTTTAATTAACAAAAAAAAATGCATATAGCAGAGGATAGTTTCAATCTGCCTACCTCTGGGTTAAGGGGCCCAGCATGCTTCCATTGCAGTACTCTGCTGCACATGTAAGTGCAAGAGAACCTGAAGCACTCACTCATCATGGGAAAGTACCAATGCGTTTCCTCATTGGTTGATGGAAGAAACATCTTACAAAAACTCTCCAGATTATTGACTTTTTAAAGTTTTCTAGGAAACGTTCTAGATGAATGCTTATTAGCCTTTGTCAGTATGTACTTTTGCAAAGTGTCTCTGTGGTGCAATCGGTTAGTGTGTTTGGTTATTAACCAAAGGGTTGGTGGTTCAATCCCACCCAGGGATGTTATTGACCTTGTCATCAGATTTTGGTGATCTTTAAGTAGACAAGTCAAAATTTCAAACCCCCTCTTATGGTGTAGGGTACCTGGCCTACTCTGATGTAATCAGAGTTAGATTTGATTAAGTGATTTTATCAAAAAACAGCTAGGAAGCACAATTTAGCAGTGGTTTGCAGAGAAAATGAAATATGCTGGCAGAAAAATCCAATTGAGTGATTAAACAGCTCTTCATTTTCTGGCTTTATTTTTATGCTAACTAATTTGTTCTCTGAAAAGTGTCCACAAAGCCAAGTATCGGATTAACATCTTTGTAGGGATGGTTTTTCACCTATTACTAAATTAAACTTGCTTCATTGGAAAGGCAGCAAGATGCATCCTCATTTCAATATCTACTGAAATAATACAGGTTGACACCAGGAAACATTAACGCCACTGCATCCTTGCTGCTTTCTCATGTGGAAGTCTGTTTAATGTGAAAACAAGGTGATATCTAATTAGCACACAGGTAAGGAATTAAGAAAATCTTTATTTAAGGGTAAGATGTTTCTCACAAAATCGTTGCCCCAATGCATCATTGAGATTCAAGCTGGAAAGATGATTTTAATATATCATTTGTACATTTTGTATTGCTCTTCTGGTGACAATGTAGTTTGTTTTTGTCAATTACCATTTTAATAATCGGGTAAAGAAAATTAATTGGATTTTTGAAAGAAAACAATACTGTCAATATACTATTAAAACAAATTAAAATGGTAAAAGTTATTGTACTTTAAGTAAAAATAAAAGAGCAAAAATATCAATCCCAGTTTTGGATTACTTTAATTAACAAAAAAAAATGCATATAGCAGAGGATAGTTTCAATCTGCCTACCTCTGGGTTATGGACCCAGCATGCTTCCATTACAGTACTCTGCTGCACATGTAAGTGCAAGAGATCCTGAAGCACTCACTCATCATGGGAAAGTACCAATGTGTTTCTTCATTGGTTGATGGAAGAAACATCTTACAAAAACTCTCCACATTATTGACTTTTTAAAATGTTTCTAGGAATCGTTCTAGATGAATGCTTATTAGCCTTTGTCAGTATGGACTTTTGCAAAGTGTTGCTGTGGCGCAATCAGTTACTGTGTAAGGCTATTAACCAAAAGGTTGGTGGTTCAATCCCACCCAGGGACGTAATTGACCTTGTTATCAGATTTTGGTGATATTTATGTAGACAAGTCAAAATTTCAAACCCCCTCTTATGGTGTAGGGTACCTGGCCTTCTCTGATGTAATCAGAGTTAGATTTGATTCAGTGATTTTATAAAAACAGCTAGGAAGCACAATTTAGCAGTGGGTTGCAGAGAAAAAGAAATATGCTGGCAAAAAAATCCAATTGAGTGATTAAACAGCTCTTCATTTTCTGGCTTTATTTTTATGCTAACAAATTTGTTCTCTGAAAAGTGTCCACAAAGCCAAGTTTCTGATTAACACCTTTGTAGGGATGGTTTTTCACCTATTACTAAATTAAACTTGCTTCATTGGAAAGGCAGCAAGATGCATCCTCATTTGAATATCTACTGAAATAATACAGGTTGACACCAGGAAACATTAACGCCACTGCATCCTTGCTGCTTTCTCATGTGGAAGTCTGTTTAATGTGAAAACAAGGTGATATCTAATTAGCACACAGGTAAGGAATTAAGAAAATCTTTATTTAAGGGTAAGATGTTTCTCACAAAATCGTTGCCCCAATGCATCATTGAGATTCAAGCTGGAAAGATGATTTTAATATATCATTTGTACATTTTGTATTGCTCTTCTGGTGACAATGTAGTTTGTTTTTGTCAATTACCATTTTAATAATCGGGTAAAGAAAATTAATTGGATTTTTGAAAGAAAACAATACTGTCAATATACTATTAAAACAAATTAAAATGGTAAAAGTTATTGTACTTTAAGTAAAAATAAAAGAGCAAAAATATCAATCCCAGTTTTGGATTACTTTAATTAACAAAAAAAAATGCATATAGCAGAGGATAGTTTCAATCTGCCTACCTCTGGGTTATGGACCCAGCATGCTTCCATTACAGTACTCTGCTGCACATGTAAGTGCAAGAGATCCTGAAGCACTCACTCATCATGGGAAAGTACCAATGTGTTTCTTCATTGGTTGATGGAAGAAACATCTTACAAAAACTCTCCACATTATTGACTTTTTAAAATGTTTCTAGGAATCGTTCTAGATGAATGCTTATTAGCCTTTGTCAGTATGGACTTTTGCAAAGTGTTGCTGTGGCGCAATCAGTTACTGTGTAAGGCTATTAACCAAAAGGTTGGTGGTTCAATCCCACCCAGGGACGTAATTGACCTTGTTATCAGATTTTGGTGATATTTATGTAGACAAGTCAAAATTTCAAACCCCCTCTTATGGTGTAGGGTACCTGGCCTTCTCTGATGTAATCAGAGTTAGATTTGATTCAGTGATTTTATAAAAACAGCTAGGAAGCACAATTTAGCAGTGGGTTGCAGAGAAAAAGAAATATGCTGGCAAAAAATATCCAATTGAGTGATTAAACAGCTCTTCATTTTCTGGCTTTATTTTTATGCTAACAAATTTGTTCTCTGAAAAGTGTCCACAAAGCCAAGTTTCTGATTAACACCTTTGTAGGGATGGTTTTTCACCTATTACTAAATTAAACTTGCTTCATTGGAAAGGCAGCAAGATGCATCCTCATTTGAATATCTACTGAAATAATACAGGTTGACACCAGGAAACATTAACGCCACTGCATCCTTGCTGCTTTCTCATGTGGAAGTCTGTTTAATGTGAAAACAAGGTGATATCTAATTAGCACACAGGTAAGGAATTAAGAAAATCTTTATTTAAGGGTGAAGATGTTTCTCACAAAATCGTTGCCCCAATGCATCATTGAAATTCAAGCTGGAAAGATGATTTTAATATATCACTTGTACATTTTGTATTGCTCTTCTGGTGACAATGTAGTTTGTTTTTGTCAATTACCATTTTAATAATCGGGTAAAGAAAATTAAGTGGATTTTTGAAAGAAAACAATACTGTCAATATACTATTAAAACAAATGAAAATGGTAAAAGTTATTGTACTTTAAGTAAAAATAAAAGAGCAAAAATATCAATCCCAGTTTTGGATTACTTTAATTAACAAAAAAAAAACGCATATAGCAGAGGATAGTTTCAATCTGCCTACCTCTGGGCTATGGACCCAGCATGCTTCCATTACAGTACTCTGCTGCACATGTAATTGCAAGAGATCCTGAAGTACTCACTCATCATGGGAAAGTACCAATGTGTTTCTTCATTGGTTGATGGAAGAAACATCTTACAAAAACTCTCCAGATTATTGACTACTTAAAGTTTTTCTAGGAAACGTTCTAGATGAATGCTTATTAGCCTTTGTCAGTATGTACTTTTGCAAAGTGTCGCTGTGGCGCAATCAGTTAGTGTGTACGGCTATTAACCAAAAGGTTGGTGGTTCAATCCCACCCAGGGATGTAATTGACCTTGTTATCAGATTTTGGTGATCTTTAAGTAGACAAGTCAAAATTTCAAAAACCCCTGTTATGGTGTAGGGTACCTGGCCTTCTCTGATGTAATCAGAGTTAGATTTGATTCAGTGATTTTATAAAAACAGCTAGGAAGCACAATTTAGCAGTGGTTTGCAGAGAAAAAGAAATATGCTGGCAAAAAAATCCAATTGAGTGATTAAACAGCTCTTCATTTTCTGCCTTTATTTTTATGCTAACAAATTTGTTCTCTGAAAAGTGTCCACAAAGCCAAGTATCTGATTAACATCTTTGTAGGGATGGTTTTTCACCTATTACTAAATTAAACTTGCTTCATTGGAAAGGCAGCAAGATGCATCCTCATTTCAATATCTACTGAAATAATACAGGTTGACACCAGGAAACATTAACGCCACTGCATCCTTGCTGCTTTCTCATGTGGAAGTCTGTTTAATGTGAAAACAAGGTGATATCTAATTAGCACACAGGTAAGGAATTAAGAAAATCTTTATTTAAGGGTGAAGATGTTTCTCACAAAATCGTTGCCCCAATGCATCATTGAAATTCAAGCTGGAAAGATGATTTTAATATATCACTTGTACATTTTGTATTGCTCTTCTGGTGACAATGTAGTTTGTTTTTGTCAATTACCATTTTAATAATAGGGTAAAGAAAATTAAGTGGATTTTTGAAAGAAAACAATACTGTCAATATACTATTAAAACAAATTAAAATGGTAAAAGTTATTGTACTTTAAGTAAAAATAAAAGAGCAAAAATATCAATCCCAGTTTTGGATTACTTTAATTAACAAAAAAAAAATGCATATAGCAGAGGATAGTTTCAATCTGCCTACCTCTGGGTTAAGGGGCCCAGCATGCTTCCATTGCAGTACTCTGCTGCACATGTAAGTGCAAGAGATCCTGAAGCACTCACTCATCATGGGAAAGTACCAATGCGTTTCTTCATTGGTTGATGGAAGAAACATCTTACAAAAACTCTCCAGATTATTGACTTTTTAAAGTTTTCTAGGAAACGTTCTAGATGAATGCTTATTAGCCTTTGTCAGTATGTACTTTTGCAAAGTGTCTCTGTGGTGCAATCGGTTAGTGTGTTTGGTTATTAACCAAAGGGTTGGTGGTTCAATCCCACCCAGGGATGTTATTGACCTTGTCATCAGATTTTGGTGATCTTTAAGTAGACAAGTCAAAATTTCAAACCCCCTCTTATGGTGTAGGGTACCTGGCCTACTCTGATGTAATCAGAGTTAGATTTGATTAAGTGATTTTATCAAAAAACAGCTAGGAAGCACAATTTAGCAGTGGTTTGCAGAGAAAATGAAATATGCTGGCAGAAAAATCCAATTGAGTGATTAAACAGCTCTTCATTTTCTGGCTTTATTTTTATGCTAACTAATTTGTTCTCTAAAAAGTGTCCACAAAGCCAAGTATCGGATTAACATCTTTGTAGGGATGGTTTTTCACCTATTACTAAATTAAACTTGCTTCATTGGAAAGGCAGCAAGATGCATCCTCATTTCAATATCTACTGAAATAATACAGGTTGACACCAGGAAACATTAATGCCACTGCATCCTTGCTGCTTTCTCATGTGGAAGTCTGTTTAATGTGAAAACAAGGTGATATCTAATTAGCACACAGGTAAGGAATTAAGAAAATCTTTATTTAAGGGTAAGATGTTTCTCACAAAATCGTTGCCCCAATGCATCATTGAAATTCAAGCTGGAAAGATGATTTTAATATATCACTTGTACATTTTGTATTGCTCTTCTGATGACAATGTAGTTTGTTTTTGTCAATTACCATTTTAATAATCGGGTAAAGAAAATTAAGTGGATTTTTGAAAGAAAACAATACTGTCAATATACTATTAAAACAAATTAAAATGGTAAAAGTTATTGTACTTTAAGTAAAAATAAAAGAGCAAAAATATCAATACCAGTTTTGGATTACTTTAATTAACAAAAAAAAATGCATATAGCAGAGGATAGTTTCAATCTGCCTACCTCTGGGTTATGGACCCAGCATGCTTCCATTACAGTCCTCTGCTGCACATGTAAGTGCAAGAGATCCTGAAGCACTCACTCATCATGGGAAAGTACCAATGTGTTTCTTCATTGGTTGATGGAAGAAACATCTTACAAAAACTCTCCACATTATTGACTTTTTAAAATGTTTCTAGGAATCGTTCTAGATGAATGCTTATTAGCCTTTGTCAGTATGGACTTTTGCAAAGTGTTGCTGTGGCGCAATCAGTTACTGTGTAAGGCTATTAACCAAAAGGTTGGTGGTTCAATCCCACCCAGGGATGTAATTGACCTTGTTATCAGATTTTGGTGATCTTTATGTAGACAAGTCAAAATTTCGAAAACCCCTGTTATGGTGTAGGGTACCTGGCCTTCTCTGATGTAATCAGAGTTAGATTTGATTCAGTGATTTTATAAAAACAGCTAGGAAGCACAATTTAGCAGTGGGTTGCAGAGAAAAAGAAATATGCTGGCAAAAAAATCCAATTGAGTGATTAAACAGCTCTTCATTTTCTGGCTTTATTTTTATGCTAACAAATTTGTTCTCTGAAAAGTGTCCACAAAGCCAAGTATCTGATTAACATCTTTGTAGGGATGGTTTTTCACCTATTACTAAATTAAACTTGCTTCATTGGAAAGGCAGCAAGATGCATCCTCATTTCAATATCTACTGAAATAATACAGGTTGACACCAGGAAACATTAACGCCACTGCATCCTTGCTGCTTTCTCATGTGGAAGTCTGTTTAATGTGAAAACAAGGTGATATCTAATTAGCACACAGGTAAGGAATTAAGAAAATCTTTATTTAAGGGTGAAGATGTTTCTCACAAAATCGTTGCCCCAATGCATCATTGAAATTCAAGCTGGAAAGATGATTTTAATATATCATTTGTACATTTTGTATTGCTCTTCTGGTGACAATGTAGTTTGTTTTTGTCAATTACCATTTTAATAATCGGGTAAAGAAAATTAATTGGATTTTTGAAAGAAAACAATACTGTCAATATACTATTAAAACAAATTAAAATGGTAAAAGTTATTGTACTTTAAGTAAAAATAAAAGAGCAAAAATATCAATCCCAGTTTTGGATTACTTTAATTAACAAAAAAAATGCATACAGCAGAGGATAGTTTCAATCTGCCTACCTCTGGGTTATGGACCCAGCATGCTTCCATTACAGTACTCTGCTGCACATGTAAGTGCAAGAGATCCTGAAGCACTCACTCATCATGGGAAAGTACCAATGTGTTTCTTCATTGGTTGATGGAAGAAACATCTTACAAAAACTCTCCAGATTATTGACTATTTAAAGTTTTTCTAGGAAACGTTCTAGATGAATGCTTATTAGCCTTTGTCAGTATGTACTTTTGCAAAGTGTCGCTGTGGCGCAATCAGTTAGTGTGTACGGCTATTAACCAAAAGGTTGGTGGTTCAATCCCACCCAGGGATGTAATTGACCTTGTTATCAGATTTTGGTGATCTTTAAGTAGACAAGTCAAAATTTCAAAAACCCCTGTTATGGTGTAGGGTACCTGGCCTTCTCTGATGTAATCAGAGTTAGATTTGATTCAGTGATTTTATAAAAACAGCTAGGAAGCACAATTTAGCAGTGGTTTGCAGAGAAAAAGAAATATGCTGGCAAAAAAATCCAATTGAGTGATTAAACAGCTCTTCATTTTCTGGCTTTATTTTTATGCTAACAAATTTGTTCTCTGAAAAGTGTCCACAAAGCCAAGTATCTGATTAACATCTTTGTAGGGATGGTTTTTCACCTATTACTAAATTAAACTTGCTTCATTGGAAAGGCAGCAAGATGCATCCTCATTTCAATATCTACTGAAATAATACAGGTTGACACCAGGAAACATTAACGCCACTGCATCCTTGCTGCTTTCTCATGTGGAAGTCTGTTTAATGTGAAAACAAGGTGATATCTAATTAGCACACAGGTAAGGAATTAAGAAAACCTTTATTTAAGGGTAAGATGTTTCTCACAAAATCATTGCCCCAATGCATCATTGAAATTCAAGCTGGAAAGATGATTTTAATATATCACTTGTACATTTTGTATTGCTCTTCTGGTGACAATGTAGTTTGTTTTTGTCAATTACCATTTTAATAATCGGGTAAAGAAAATTAAGTGGATTTTTGAAAGAAAACAATACTGTCAATATACTATTAAAACAAATTAAAATGGTAAAAGTTATTGTACTTTAAGTAAAAATAAAAGAGCAAAAATATCAATACCAGTTTTGGATTACTTTAATTAACAAAAAAAAAATGCATATAGCAGAGGATAGTTTCAATCTGCCTACCTCTTGGTTATGGACCCAGCATGCTTCCATTACAGTCCTCTGCTGCACATGTAAGTGCAAGAGATCCTGAAGCACTCACTCATCATGGGAAAGTACCAATGTGTTTCTTCATTGGTTGATGGAAGAAACATCTTACAAAAACTCTCCACATTATTGACTTTTTAAAATGTTTCTAGGAATCGTTCTAGATGAATGCTTATTAGCCTTTGTCAGTATGGACTTTTGCAAAGTGTTGCTGTGGCGCAATCAGTTACTGTGTAAGGCTATTAACCAAAAGGTTGGTGGTTCAATCCCACCCAGGGATGTAATTGACCTTGTTATCCGATTTTGGTGATCTTTATGTAGACAAGTCAAAATTTCGAAAACCCCTGTTATGGTGTAGGGTACCTGGCCTTCTCTGATGTAATCAGAGTTAGATTTGATTTAGTGATTTTATAAAAACAGCTAGGAAGCACAATTTAGCAGTGGGTTGCAGAGAAAAAGAAATATGCTGGCAAAAAAATCCAATTGAGTGATTAAATAGCTCTTCATTTTCTGGCTTTATTTTTATGCTAACAAATTTGTTCTCTGAAAAGTGTCCACAAAGCCAAGTATCTGATTAACATCTTTGTAGGGATGGTTTTTCACCTATTACTAAATTAAACTTGCTTCATTGGAAAGGCAGCAAGATGCATCCTCATTTCAATATCTACTGAAATAATACAGGTTGACACCAGGAAACATTAACGCCACTGCATCCTTGCTGCTTTCTCATGTGGAAGTCTGTTTAATGTGAAAACAAGGTGATATCTAATTAGCACACAGGTAAGGAATTAAGAAAATCTTTATTTAAGGGTGAAGATGTTTCTCACAAAATCGTTGCCCCAATGCATCATTGAAATTCAAGCTGGAAAGATGATTTTAATATATCATTTGTACATTTTGTATTGCTCTTCTGGTGACAATGTAGTTTGTTTTTGTCAATTACCATTTTAATAATCGGGTAAAGAAAATTAATTGGATTTTTGAAAGAAAACAATACTGTCAATATACTATTAAAACAAATTAAAATGGTAAAAGTTATTGTACTTTAAGTAAAAATAAAAGAGCAAAAATATCAATCCCAGTTTTGGATTACTTTAATTAACAAAAAAAAATGCATATAGCAGAGGATAGTTTCAATCTGCCTACCTCTGGGTTATGGACCCAGCATGCTTCCATTACAGTACTCTGCTGCACATGTAAGTGCAAGAGATCCTGAAGCACTCACTCATCATGGGAAAGTACCAATATGTTTCTTCATTGGTTGATGGAAGAAACATCTTACAAAAACTCTCCACATTATTGACTTTTTAAAATGTTTCTAGGAATCGTTCTAGATGAATGCTTATTAGCCTTTGTCAGTAAGGACTTTTGCAAAGTGTTGCTGTGGCGCAATCAGTTACTGTGTAAGGCTATTAACCAAAAGGTTGGTGGTTCAATCCCACCCAGGGACGTAATTGACCTTGTTATCAGATTTTGGTGATCTTTATGTAGACAAGTCAAAATTTCAAACCCCCTCTTATGGTGTAGGGTACCTGGCCTTCTCTGATGTAATCAGAGTTAGATTTGATTCAGTGATTTTATAAAAACAGCTAGGAAGCACAATTTAGCAGTGGGTTGCAGAGAAAAAGAAATATGCTGGCAAAAAAATCCAATTGAGTGATTAAACAGCTCTTCATTTTCTGGCTTTATTTTTATGCTAACAAATTTGTTCTCTGAAAAGTGTCCACAAAGCCAAGTTTCTGATTAACACCTTTGTAGGGATGGTTTTTCACCTATTACTAAATTAAACTTGCTTCATTGGAAAGGCAGCAAGATGCATCCTCATTTGAATATCTACTGAAATAATACAGGTTGACACCAGGAAACATTAACGCCACTGCATCCTTGCTGCTTTCTCATGTGGAAGTCTGTTTAATGTGAAAACAAGGTGATATCTAATTAGCACACAGGTAAGGAATTAAGAAAATCTTTATTTAAGGGTGAAGATGTTTCTCACAAAATCGTTGCCCCAATGCATCATTGAAATTCAAGCTGGAAAGATGATTTTAATATATCACTTGTACATTTTGTATTGCTCTTCTGGTGACAATGTAGTTTGTTTTTGTCAATTACCATTTTAATAATCGGGTAAAGAAAATTAAGTGGATTTTTGAAAGAAAACAATACTGTCAATATACTATTAAAACAAATGAAAATGGTAAAAGTTATTGTACTTTAAGTAAAAATAAAAGAGCAAAAATATCAATCCCAGTTTTGGATTACTTTAATTAACAAAAAAAAACGCATATAGCAGAGGATAGTTTCAATCTGCCTACCTCTGGGCTATGGACCCAGCATGCTTCCATTACAGTACTCTGCTGCACATGTAATTGCAAGAGATCCTGAAGTACTCACTCATCATGGGAAAGTACCAATGTGTTTCTTCATTGGTTGATGGAAGAAACATCTTACAAAAACTCTCCAGATTATTGACTATTTAAAGTTTTTCTAGGAACCGTTCTAGATGAATGCTTATTAGCCTTTGTCAGTATGTACTTTTGCAAAGTGTCGCTGTGGCGCAATCAGTTAGTGTGTACGGCTATTAACCAAAAGGTTGGTGGTTCAATCCCACCCAGGGATGTAATTGACCTTGTTATCAGATTTTGGTGATCTTTAAGTAGACAAGTCAAAATTTCAAAAACCCCTGTTATGGTGTAGGGTACCTGGCCTTCTCTGATGTAATCAGAGTTAGATTTGATTCAGTGATTTTATAAAAACAGCTAGGAAGCACAATTTAGCAGTGGTTTGCAGAGAAAAAGAAATATGCTGGCAAAAAAATCCAATTGAGTGATTAAACAGCTCTTCATTTTCTGGCTTTATTTATATGCTAACAAATTTGTTCTCTGAAAAGTGTCCACAAAGCCAAGTATCTGATTAACATCTTTGTAGGGATGGTTTTTCACCTATTACTAAATTAAACTTGCTTCATTGGAAAGGCAGCAAGATGCATCCTCATTTCAATATCTACTGAAATAATACAGGTTGACACCAGGAAACATTAACGCCACTGCATCCTTGCTGCTTTCTCATGTGGAAGTCTGTTTAATGTGAAAACAAGGTGATATCTAATTAGCACACAGGTAAGGAATTAAGAAAATCTTTATTTAAGGGTGAAGATGTTTCTCACAAAATCGTTGCCCCAATGCATCATTGAAATTCAAGCTGGAAAGATGATTTTAATATATCACTTGTACATTTTGTATTGCTCTTCTGGTGACAATGTAGTTTGTTTTTGTCAATTACCATTTTAATAATAGGGTAAAGAAAATTAAGTGGATTTTTGAAAGAAAACAATACTGTCAATATACTATTAAAACAAATTAAAATGGTAAAAGTTATTGTACTTTAAGTAAAAATAAAAGAGCAAAAATATCAATCCCAGTTTTGGATTACTTTAATTAACAAAAAAAAATGCATATAGCAGAGGATAGTTTCAATCTGCCTACCTCTGGGTTAAGGGGCCCAGCATGCTTCCATTGCAGTACTCTGCTGCACATGTAAGTGCAAGAGATCCTGAAGCACTCACTCATCATGGGAAAGTACCAATGCGTTTCTTCATTGGTTGATGGAAGAAACATCTTACAAAAACTCTCCAGATTATTGACTTTTTAAAGTTTTCTAGGAAACGTTCTAGATGAATGCTTATTAGCCTTTGTCAGTATGTACTTTTGCAAAGTGTCTCTGTGGTGTAATCGGTTAGTGTGTTTGGTTATTAACCAAAGGGTTGGTGGTTCAATCCCACCCAGGGATGTTATTGACCTTGTCATCAGATTTTGGTGATCTTTAAGTAGACAAGTCAAAATTTCAAACCCCCTCTTATGGTGTAGGGTACCTGGCCTACTCTGATGTAATCAGAGTTAGATTTGATTAAGTGATTTTATCAAAAAACAGCTAGGAAGCACAATTTAGCAGTGGTTTGCAGAGAAAATGAAATATGCTGGCAGAAAAATCCAATTGAGTGATTAAACAGCTCTTCATTTTCTGGCTTTATTTTTATGCTAACTAATTTGTTCTCTGAAAAGTGTCCACAAAGCCAAGTATCGGATTAACATCTTTGTAGGGATGGTTTTTCACCTATTACTAAATTAAACTTGCTTCATTGGAAAGGCAGCAAGATGCATCCTCATTTCAATATCTACTGAAATAATACAGGTTGACACCAGGAAACATTAACGCCACTGCATCCTTGCTGCTTTCTCATGTGGAAGTCTGTTTAATGTGAAAACAAGGTGATATCTAATTAGCACACAGGTAAGGAATTAAGAAAATCTTTATTTAAGGGTAAGATGTTTCTCACAAAATCGTTGCCCCAATGCATCATTGAAATTCAAGCTGGAAAGATGATTTTAATATATCACTTGTACATTTTGTATTGCTCTTCTGGTGACAATGTAGTTTGTTTTTGTCAATTACCATTTTAATAATCGGGTAAAGAAAATTAAGTGGATTTTTGAAAGAAAACAATACTGTCTATATACTATTAAAACAAATTAAAAAGGTAAAAGTTATTGTACTTTAAGTAAAATAAAAAGAGCAAAAATATCAATCCCAGTTTTGGATTACTTTAATTAACAAAAAAAATGCATATAGCAGAGGATAATTTCAATCTGCCTACCTCTGGGTTATGGACCCAGCATGCTTCCATTACAGTACTCTGCTGCACATGTAAGTGCAAGAGATCCTGAAGCACTCACTCATCATGGGAAAGTACCAATGTGTTTCTTCATTGGTTGATGGAAGAAACATCTTACAAAAACTCTCCAGATTATTGACTATTTAAAGTTTTTCTAGGAAACGTTCTAGATGAATGCTTATTAGCCTTTGTCAGTATGTACTTTCACAAAGTGTCGCTGTAGCGCAATCAGTTAGTGTGTACGGCTATTAACCAAAAAGTTGGTGGTTCAATCCCACCCAGGGACGTAATTGACCTTGTGATCAGATTTTGGTGATATTTAAGTAGACAAGTCAAAATTTCAAACCCTCTCTTATGGTGTAGGGTACCTGGCCTACTCTGATGTAATCAGTTAGATTTGATTAAGTGATTTTATGAAAAAAAACAGCTAGGAAGCACAATTTAGCAGTGGGTTGCAGAGAAAAAGAAATATGCTGGCAGAAAAATCCAATTGAGTGATTAAACAGCTCTTCATTTTCTGGCTTTATTTTTATGCTAACAAATTTGTTCTCTGAAAAGAGTCCACAAAGCCAAGTATCTGATTAACACCTTTGTAGGGATGGTTTTTCACCTATTACTAAATTAAACATGCTTCATTGGAAAGGCAGCAATATGCATCCTCATTTCAATATCTACTGAAATAATACAGGTTGACACCAGGAAACATTAACGCCACTGCATCCTTGCTGCTTTCTCATGTGGAAGTCTGTTTAATGTGAAAACAAGGTGATATCTAATTAGCACACAGGTAAGGAATTAAGAAAATCTTTATTTAAGGGTGAAGAGGTTTCTCACAAAATCGTTGCCCCAATGCATCATTGAAATTCAAGCTGGAAAGATGATTTTAATATATCACTTGTACATTTTGTATTGCTCTTCTGGTGACAATGTAGTTTGTTTTTGTCAATTACCATTTTAATAATCGGGTAAAGAAAATTAAGTGGATTTTTGAAAGAAAACAATACTGTCAATATACTATTAAAACAAATGAAAATGGTAAAAGTTATTGTACTTTAAGTAAAAATAAAAGAGCAAAAATATCAATCCCAGTTTTGGATTACTTTAATTAACAAAAAAAAACGCATATAGCAGAGGATAGTTTCAATCTGCCTACCTCTGGGCTATGGACCCAGCATGCTTCCATTACAGTACTCTGCTGCACATGTAATTGCAAGAGATCCTGAAGTACTCACTCATCATGGGAAAGTACCAATGTGTTTCTTCATTGGTTGATGGAAGAAACATCTTACAAAAACTCTCCAGATTATTGACTATTTAAAGTTTTTCTAGGAAACGTTCTAGATGAATGCTAATTAGCCTTTGTCAGTATGTACTTTTGCAAAGTGTCGCTGTGGCGCAATCAGTTAGTGTGTACGGCTATTAACCAAAAGGTTGGTGGTTCAATCCCACCCAGGGATGTAATTGACCTTGTTATCAGATTTTGGTGATCTTTAAGTAGACAAGTCAAAATTTCAAAAACCCCTGTTATGGTGTAGGGTACCTGGCCTTCTCTGATGTAATCAGAGTTAGATTTGATTCAGTGATTTTATAAAAACAGCTAGGAAGCACAATTTAGCAGTGGTTTGCAGAGAAAAAGAAATATGCTGGCAAAAAAATCCAATTGAGTGATTAAACAGCTCTTCATTTTCTGGCTTTATTTATATGCTAACAAATTTGTTCTCTGAAAAGTGTCCACAAAGCCAAGTATCTGATTAACATCTTTGTAGGGATGGTTTTTCACCTATTACTAAATTAAACTTGCTTCATTGGAAAGGCAGCAAGATGCATCCTCATTTCAATATCTACTGAAATAATACAGGTTGACACCAGGAAACATTAACGCCACTGCATCCTTGCTGCTTTCTCATGTGGAAGTCTGTTTAATGTGAAAACAAGGTGATATCTAATTAGCACACAGGTAAGGAATTAAGAAAATCTTTATTTAAGGGTGAAGATGTTTCTCACAAAATCGTTGCCCCAATGCATCATTGAAATTCAAGCTGGAAAGATGATTTTAATATATCACTTGTACATTTTGTATTGCTCTTCTGGTGACAATGTAGTTTGTTTTTGTCAATTACCATTTTAATAATAGGGTAAAGAAAATTAAGTGGATTTTTGAAAGAAAACAATACTGTCAATATACTATTAAAACAAATTAAAATGGTAAAAGTTATTGTACTTTAAGTAAAAATAAAAGAGCAAAAATATCAATCCCAGTTTTGGATTACTTTAATTAACAAAAAAAAAATGCATATAGCAGAGGATAGTTTCAATCTGCCTACCTCTGGGTTAAGGGGCCCAGCATGCTTCCATTGCAGTACTCTGCTGCACATGTAAGTGCAAGAGATCCTGAAGCACTCACTCATCATGGGAAAGTACCAATGCGTTTCTTCATTGGTTGATGGAAGAAACATCTTACAAAAACTCTCCAGATTATTGACTTTTTAAAGTTTTCTAGGAAACGTTCTAGATGAATGCTTATTAGCCTTTGTCAGTATGTACTTTTGCAAAGTGTCTCTGTGGTGTAATCGGTTAGTGTGTTTGGTTATTAACCAAAGGGTTGGTGGTTCAATCCCACCCAGGGATGTTATTGACCTTGTCATCAGATTTTGGTGATCTTTAAGTAGACAAGTCAAAATTTCAAACCCCCTCTTATGGTGTAGGGTACCTGGCCTACTCTGATGTAATCAGAGTTAGATTTGATTAAGTGATTTTATCAAAAAACAGCTAGGAAGCACAATTTAGCAGTGGTTTGCAGAGAAAATGAAATATGCTGGCAGAAAAATCCAATTGAGTGATTAAACAGCTCTTCATTTTCTGGCTTTATTTTTATGCTAACTAATTTGTTCTCTGAAAAGTGTCCACAAAGCCAAGTATCGGATTAACATCTTTGTAGGGATGGTTTTTCACCTATTACTAAATTAAACTTGCTTCATTGGAAAGGCAGCAAGATGCATCCTCATTTCAATATCTACTGAAATAATACAGGTTGACACCAGGAAACATTAACGCCACTGCATCCTTGCTGCTTTCTCATGTGGAAGTCTGTTTAATGTGAAAACAAGGTGATATCTAATTAGCACACAGGTAAGGAATTAAGAAAATCTTTATTTAAGGGTGAAGAGGTTTCTCACAAAATCGTTGCCCCAATGCATCATTGAAATTCAAGCTGGAAAGATGATTTTAATATATCACTTGTACATTTTGTATTGCTCTTCTGGTGACAATGTAGTTTGTTTTTGTCAATTACCATTTGAATAATAGGGTAAAGAAAATTAAGTGGATTTTTGAAAGAAAACAATACTGTCAATATACTATTAAAACAAATTAAAATAATAAAAGTTATTGTACTTTAAGTAAAAATAAAAGAGCAAAAATATCAATCCCAGTTTTGGATTACTTTAATTAACAAAAAAAAATGCATATAGCAGAGGATAGTTTCAATCTGCCTACCTCTGGGTTATGGGCCCAGCATGCTTCCATTGCAGTACTCTGCTGCACATGTAAGTGCAAGAGATCCTGAAGCACTCACTCATCATGGGAAAGTACCAATGTGTTTCTTCATTGGTTGATGGAAGAAACATCTTACAAAAACTCTCCAGATTATTGACTTTTTAAAGTTTTTCTAGGAAACGTTCTAGATGAATGCTTATTAGCCTTTGTCAGTATATACTTTTGCAATGTGTCTCTGTGGCGCAATCAGTTAGCGTGTTCGGTTATTAACCAAAAGGTTGGTGGTTCAATCCTACCCAGGGACGTAATTTACCTTGTTATCAGATTTTGGTGATCTTTAAGTAGACAAGTCAAAATTTCAAACCCCCTCTTATGGTGTAGGGTACCTGGCCTTCTCTGATGTAATCAGAGTTAGATTTGATTAAGTGATTTTATAAAAGAACAGCTAGGAAGCACAACTTAGCAGTGGGTTGCAGAGAAAAAGAAATACGCTTGCAGAAAAATCCAATTGAGTGATTAAACAGCTCTTCATTTTCTGGCTTTATTTTTATGCTAACAAATTTGTTCTCTGAAAAGTGTCCACAAAGCCAAGTATCTGATTAACACCTTTGTAGGGATGGTTTTTCACCTATTACTAAATTAAACTTGCTTCATTGGAAAGGCAGCAAGTGATGTCATCCAAGCAGTGGGTCAAAGTTGGCTTCATCCCTCGTCTGCTTATGAAAAGAGAAAAGGGATATGCAGGGCATGGCGGCCTTTTGCGACGCTTGGATGACCCCTAGTTCGCATTAAACACCCCCACCCTCCTTCGGTGTGGGGCTCATGTTGGCCATGCCCCAGCCCCTAAAGCATTCAAGCTGATTTCTTGCAGCAGCTGGGTACTGTAACAGCTCCAGAGCTGCTCTGTAAGGCAAGTAAAAGGGTGTGGGCCCTGCAGCACTACCTGTAGTTTGCATTGTGCATTGGAAGGCACAAAGTAAGCAGACGGGAGGAGAAGTCAGGATAGTGCACAAGGTTATAGAAGGGATGGGCTCAAGAAAAGAGAAGTGGAAACAGACAGCATACTAGGCTGGAGAGAGACCTGAGACAAAGAGATCTGAATTATACGAGAGCCGTCCAGGGGAAACACAAATTATGCAGTCAAGTTTCCCACATTTGGGGAAATCGCAAGGGGCAGCACACCCAGAGTGCAATGGGTGAGCCTTGCCCTGGGAGAAGCACCTTCATGATCATAGTATCTCACCTGGCAGGTTAGTAGGAGTTGGGCTAGAGCTGGGGAGGGTCGCTGCTCGGGCACTACCTTTCAAGTGAAGGAGATCCAACTGAGGCAGCACAAGGGAACTCTCAAAAGAAGAACAAGGCTAGAGGAAGATCTGAGACAAAGAAATCTGACTTTTACCAGAGCTGACTAGAGGAAAGCACAAACACAGTCCACCACTACCACAAATAATGCAGTCGAGTTTCCCACATTTGGGGAAATCACAGGGGTCAGCATACCCAGAATGCAATGAATGAACCTCACCCTGGGAGAACAATCTTCATGACAATAGTATCTCCTATGCAAAATAAGTATGATTTGGGATAGGGCTGGGGAGGGCCGTTGCTCAGGCACATCTCTGTCAAGTAAAGGAGATTCAACTGAGGCAGCACAAGGGAACTCTCATCTGGGGACAACAACTGCAGGGAGAACACATATTTTCAGATGAACATGGGGTGGCAGAAGGCTGCCTAATACTGAAGCACCCCCAAACAACAAACCAAATGCAACAACTAGTGCAAGCATTCCTGGGGGATGGCCTGCAGCAGATGGATTTGAATATGGTGATGTCATCCAAGCAGTGGGTCAAAGTTGGCTTCAACCCTCGTCTGCATATGAAAAGAGAAAAGGAGCGTGCAGGGCATGGAGGCCTTTTGTGGTGCTTGGATGACCCCTAGTTCACATTAAGCACCCCCACCCTCCTTCGGTGTGGGGCTCATGTTGGCCATTCCCCAGCCCCTGAAGCATTCAAGCTGATTTCTTGCAGCAGCTGGGCACTGTAACAGCTCCAGAGCTGCTCTGTAAAGCAAGTAAAAGGGTGTGGGCCCTGCAGCACTACCCGTAGTTTGCATTGTGCATTGGGAGGCACAAAGTAAGCAGACGGGAGGAGAAGTCAGGATAGTGCACAAGGGTATAGAAGGGAGGGGCTCAAGAAAAAAGAAGTGGAACCAGACAGCAAACTAGGCTGGAGAGAGACCTGAGACAAAGAGATCTGAATTACATGAGAGCCGACCAGGGAAAACTCAAATTATGCAGTCAAGTTTCCCACATTTCGGGAAATCGCAGGGGCAGCACACCCAGAGTGCAATGGGTGAGCCTTGCCCTGGGAGAAGCAACTTCATGATCATAGTATCTCACCTGGCAGGCAAGTAGGAGTTGGGCTAGAGCTGGGGAGGGTCGCTGCTCGGGCACCCCCCTGTCAAGTGAAGGAGATCCAACTGAGGCAGCACAAGGGAACTCTCGAAAGAAGACAAAGGCTAGAGGAAGATCTGAGACAAAGAAATCTGACTTTTACCAGAGCTGACCAGAGGAAAGCACAAACACAGTCCCCCACTACCACAAATAATGCAGTCGAGTTTCCCACATTTGGGGAAATCACAGGGGTCAGCATACCCAGAATGCAATGAATGAACCTAACCCTGGGAGAACAATCTTCATGACCATGGTATCTCCTATGCAAAATAAGTATGATTTGGGATAGGGCTGGGGAGGGCCGTTGCTCAGGCACATCTCTGTCAAGTAAGTTGCATTTGATTTGTTGTTTGGGGGTGCTTCAGTATTAGGCAGCCTTCTGCCCTACCATGTTCATCTGAAAATATGTGTTCTCCCTGCAGTTGTTGTCCCCAGATGAGAGTTCCCTTGTGCTGCCTCAGTTGAATCTCCTTTTGGAGAAGACCTCAATAAGATTGTAGCTGATCTGGCTACTGCTAAAACAGCTTGCCTACCTAGTATGACTCCTACCACGCAGAAGGCTAAAAGTACTTTTCTTGGCCCTTTCATCCTCCAGGTAAAGCGTACCCAAGGTCAGGCATACCCAAAGCAAGCTCATGTTTCCAGACCTGCCAAGCCCAGACTGAAGCAATCCTGGGCTGCCCATCAGCCTGCTTCCAAAACGGACAAGCCTGCCGCATGACGGTGCAGGCCTCCCTCTGGGGGATCCCAGGGTGGGGGGCCCGACTTCTAGGTTTGGCAAAGAAAGGTATAATTCTAAGCTAGAGAATTCTGTTTGGAGCTCACCTTGTACTTTGTGAAGAAATAATCAGCATTGTGGCTGAGCAGATACATGTAGTGTGTGGCTGCAAACTGCATGGATCTGCTGCGTTGTAATGCTGATTCTTTTTTTTTGCAAAGTACCAATAGCTTCATATAATGTTCACAATTTTTATGCAGGATCAAATAGCTCAATAGGTAGGGTGTTTGATTAGAATTCAACAGGTTATAGGTTTGAATCCTGGGTATGGTAGTTTGAGATGTGTTATTTAATAAAGTATGTTGTTCTGACTGCCGGCATCCTATCACCTGGGATATCATACTAAATAAATGGAGTTGATCAAATTTATTTTTTTTTAACTAGGGACAATTTCCAGATACTTCTCTTTATAACTGAGATTGCCCCCTGGAACTTCACATCAGTTGACAACTATGCATGAGTGGGCAGTGCTTGCCCTGGATCTGTCCACCCATTTATGTGCCGCCATAAAATAAAGCATGACTAACAGTTATCCTGGGCGTACACTACACAATTATCTGTCAGGCTATCTATCCAGTCTGGATGGATGGAATGAAAATCTGGTAATGTATAGGAGCAAATGTCAATTAACCATTTGCTCCCAAACACTAGAAAAGTGGTCAAAAATGGTCATTACACAAATTGGTTAAACCCAAAATTTAACCAATTTGTTTAGGGGACCATTTTTGTCCATTTTTTAGTGTTTGAGAGTAAATCGTTGATGGTCATTTGCTCACATAGATAACCGGATTTCTATTCCAACCAGCCAGTGTTGGAGAGATGGTCTGCCAGATTACATAATGCATACCAGAGCCATAACTAGACTTTTTGGTGCCCTGTGACAGAGAATTATATGCCCTCCCCCCCATTTTTGCAATATGGACAAAAGGCGCATGCCTTGTGGGGAAGGGGCATAACAAGATTGGTCTCAGAGAAAGCACATGAGATATGAAGATATATCTAGTATACTTGACACTCAATGGTTTGTGGTATTGCAGGGGTGCCCTCCTTAAATGCATATACAGTCACACATGGCATGTTTCTGTAAATGGCATATCAGCAGTCAGCACTAACTGGTGACATGCCATTTGTACAAGTAAGCCATGTGTGACTAATATATAAACATACTTTATTAAATAACACCTCAAACTATCATACCCAGGATTCAAACCTATAACCTGTTAAATTCTAATCAAACACCCTACCCATTGAGCTACTTGATCCTGCATCTATTCTAACCTCCAAAAACAGATTCAGTTGCATTTTCCAGCGTGTTTTGTTTGCGCCTTTGCAAATGTCTTACATCGACAAACTTATTTAGTACTATTTTGCAAATAGGGTTACATTGTCGCAACATTGTGTTCCCTAATTGCTTGATTTTTTAAATGCAAAAATTGATAAAGACACCTGATAATTGCTCTGTGGAGTCTTCTTTTGTGTCTACTTCTTATCTACATTTAATTCCCTACCTATAATCAAGGCATTTTTAAATGCTGGGTGCTGCCAGGACGTGAGGCCTACCTAGTCTTTAGATCTGAATTTGAATGTACTTGTGAACTAACTTAATTTCCTACTTCTAAACTCATTCCTAAATTCACTACTTACATTAATCCTGTAGTTGGGCATTTTGAGCCTTCAATTGTGGGCATTGTTTTGTGTCCAGACCAGCAGCTGGTGGTGTGCATTTGCTGGAAAGGCATCGAAGACCTCCGATATGCTGCATCTCCTGATGTGTGTCTGCCTCAAGTGGCTGTCAGCAAATGCATGCTAGACACCCCATTCCAAGCTGATTGTGACATCACGGAACATGCATCATAGAACAGGCATGCTAGAACATGGGTCTTCAACCTGCGACCCTCCAGCTGCTGTGGAACTACATATCCCAGCATGCCCTGCCTCAGTTTTAGCATACCTTAATAGCAAAACTGTGGCAGGGCATGCTGGGATGTGTAGTTTCACAGCAGCTGGAGGGCCACAGGATGAAGACCCATGTGCTAGAACCAAACCGCAGGTACATTGAATGCTAGCAAGCTGAATGTTTAAATCCTTTTTGTTCCGCAGCATTCCAATGCGGAAGATTCCATGGAACCAGAGATTATTCCATTGAGAAGGACATGCTGCCTGGATGACTGTACTGTGCAAATTAAATCACGGAGCCAGTTGGCTTGTGGGTGGCTCTGGTGACTGGGTGGTTGGGTGGGCGGTGTGTCGGAGGTGGAGCACATGCAAATGAATGTGTATCATCCAGCTAGTGAGAGAGAAAACTCATGCAGGAGTGTGCCTGCTTGTCAGTGAGTTATGCACCTTGCCAGACGTCAAATCTACATGGAGCAACTGGAGGGGACAAGAGCAGGTTTGGAAAATATAGACAGAAGAGCATATATGCTGGCGCATTCTCCATGATTGTGTCAGCTTATGTTTTGGTGCACTGCACTTTCCTCCACTAAGTTTTAGCCATTTTGTTTAAACGCAAGTGTAGTTGCTTCTCGCTCTTTTGGCTGTGATATTGTATTGTGGTTGAAGAGTCTGCTGGAGGGATTGTTTTCTTCATTGGCGAGAGACTGAAGATATTCCAGGATGGAAGGCTTGGGAACACTATCCGTTTTTCAGTTGTGGAAGAGTTGAAAGACCGGATTGGACTACATTCTATAGTAAAGGGTATCTTTGTATTTATTAATCCTCCCTTTATATGTGTCTGTCTTTCAATAAAGCTTTGGGCTTGTGATTCCGTCACCCTCTTACACTCCACACCCATAGCCTTATTAACTATTGTATTGTTTAAATGTATAGTGCAGTTCATGATTTATAGTGTAGGCTGACCTGTACTGTAGTTCTTGAACTGTACTATACCGACAGCATTTGTATTGTGTTTTGGCTGTGCTGCAACACAGTACTTATGTGTGTAATGTTTATGTATGTTTTTTTGCTTCTTTATGTCAATAAAGACTGCTTTTTCAATCCAATATCTGAAAACAATCAATGTTTATCTTTGATGGCAATAGAAGTGGTATGATATTTGCTGCTTTTGAAAGGCAATATCTGATATGTCCCCTATCTGGGAACCATATATTAAATGGCTTTTCAGAAAAGGGAGATGGGAGAAGAGCTTTCAGTACTTGTAGGACCGATGCACATTTCCTATTCTAGCCTCCAAAAACAGATTCAGTTGCATTTTCCAGCGTGTTTTGGATGCGCCTTTGCAAATGTCTTACATCGACAAACTTATTTAGTACTATTTTGCAAATAGGGTTACATTGTTGCAACATTGTGTTCCCTAATTGCTTGATTTTTTAAATGCAACAATTGATAAAAACACCTGATAACTGCTCTGCGGAGTCTTATTTTGTGTCTACTTCTTATCTACATTTAATTCCGTACCTCTAATCAAGGCATTTTTAAATGCTGGCGGCTGCCAGGACGTGAGGCCTACCTAGACTTTAGATCTGAATTTGAATGTACTTGTGAACTAACTTAATTTCCTACTTCTAAATTCATTCCTAAATTCACTACTTACATGAATCCTGTAGTTGGGCATTTTGGGACTTCGATTGTGGGCATTGTTTTGTGTCCAGACCAGCAGCAGGTGGTGTGCATTTGCTGGAAAGGCATCAAAGACCTCCGATATGCTGCATCTCCTGATGTGTGTCTCCCTCAAGTGGCTGTCAGCAAATGCCTGCTAGACACCCCATTCCAAGCTGATTGTGACATCACGGAACATGCATCATAGAACAGGCATGCTAAAACATGGGTCTTCAACCTGCGACCCTCCAGCTGCTGTGGAACTACACATCCCAGCATGCCCTGCCTCAGTTTTAGCATACCTTATAGCAAAACTGTGGCAGGGCGTGCTGGGATGTGTAGTTTCACAGCAGCTGGAGGGCCACAGGATGAAGACCCATGTGCTAGAGCCAAGCCGCAGGTACATTGAATGCTAGCAAGCTGAATATTTAAATCCTTTTTGTTCCGCAGCATTCCAATGCGGAAGATTCCATGGAACCAGAGATCCTTCCATTGAGAAGGACATGCTGCCTGGATGACTACACTGTGCAAATTAAATCACGGAGCCAGTTGGTTTGTGGGTGGCTCTGGTGACTGGGTGGTTGGGTGGGTGGTGTGTCGGAGGTGGAGCACATGCAAATGATTGTGTATCATCCAGCTAGTGAGAGTGAAAACTCATGCAGGAGTGTGCCTGCTTGTCAGTGGGTTATGCACCTTGCCAGACGTTAAATCTACATAGAGCAGCTGGAGGGGACAAGAGCATGTTTGCAAAATATAGATAGAAGAGCATATATGCTGGCGCATTCTCCATGATTGTGTCAGCTTATGTTTTGGTGCACTGCACTTTCCTCCACTAAGTTTTAGCCATTTTTGTTAAGCTCAAGTGTAGTTGCTTCTCGGCCTTTTGGCTGTGATCTTGTATTGTGGTTGAAGGGTCTGCTGGAGGGAGGGATTGCTTTCTTCATTGGCGAAAGACCAAAGATATTCCAGGATGGAAGGCTTGGGAACACTATCTGTTTTTCAGTTGTGGAAGAGCACAGAGGTCGGATTGGACTACATTCTATAGTAAAGGATGTCTTTCTATTTATTAAACCTCCCCTTATATGTGTCAGTCTTTCAATAAAGCTTCGGGCTTGTGATTCCCTCACCCTCTTACACTCCACACCCATAGCCTTATTAACTGTTGTATTATTGTACAGTTTAAATGTATAGTGCAGTTCATGATTTATAGTGTAGGCTGGCCTGTGCTGTAGTTCTTGAACTGTACTATACCATCAGCATTTCTATTGTGTTTTGGCTGTGCCGCAACGCGGTACTTATGTGTGTAATGTTTATGTATGTTTTTTTGCTTCTTTATGTGCATCGGTCCTACAAGTAATGAAAGCTCTTCTCCCATCTCCCTTTTCTGAAAAGCCATTTAATATATGGTTCCCAGATAGGGGACATATCAGATATTGGATTTCAAAAGCATCAAATATCATACCACTTTTATTGCCATCAAAGATAAACATTGATTGTTTTCAGATATTGGCTTGAAAAAGCAGTCTTTATTGACATAAAAAAAAAACATACATAAACATTGCACACATAAATACAGTGTTGCAGCACAGCCAAAACACAATACAAATGCTGACGGTATAGTACAGTTCAAGAACTACAGCACAGGCCAGTCTACACTATAAATCATGAACTGCACTATACATTTAAAGTATACAATAATACAACAGTTAATAAGGCTATGGGTGTGGAGTGTAAGAGGGTGAGGGATTCACAAAACCGAAGCTTTATTGTAACACAGACACATATAAGGGGAGGGTCAATAAATAGAAAGATATCCTTTACTATAGAATGTAGTCCAATCCGACCTCTGTGCTCTTCCACAACTGAAAAACAGATAGTGTTCCCAAGCCTTCCATCCTGGAATATCTTTGGTCTTTCGCCAATGAAGAAAACAATCCCTCCCTCCAGCAGACCCTTCAACCACGATACAAGATCACAGCCAAAAGGCTGAGAAGCAACTACACTTGAGCTTAACAAAAATGGCTAAAACTTAGTGGAGGAAAGTGCAGTGCACCAAAACATAAGCTGACACAATCATGGAGAATGCGCCAGCATATATGCTCTTCTATCTATATTTTGCAAACCTGCTCTTGTCCCCTCCAGCTGCTCTAAGTAGATTTAACGTCTGGCAAGGTGCATAACCCACTGACAAGCAGGCACACTCCTGCATGAGTTTTCTCTCTCACTAGCTGGATGATACACAATCATTTGCATGCGCTCCACTTCCGACACACCACCCACCCAACCACCCAGTCACCAGAGCCACCCACAAGCCAACTGGCTCCGTGATTTAATTTGCACAGTGTAGTCATCCAGGCAGCATGTCCTTCTCAATGGAAGGATCTCTGGTTCCATGGAATCTTCCGCATTGGAATGCTGCGGAACAAAAAGGCTTTAAATATTCAGCTTGCTAGCATTCAATGTACCTGCGGCTTGGCTCTAGCACATGGGTCTTCATCCTGTGGCCCTCCAGCTGCTGTGAAACTACACATCCCAGCATGCCCTGCCACAGTTTTGCTATTAAGGTATGCTAAAACTGAGGCAGGGCATGCTGGGATGTGTAGTTCCACAGCAGCTGGAGGGTCGCAGGTTGAAGACCCATGTTTTAGCATGCCTGTTCTATGATGCATGTTCCTTGATGTCACAATCAGCTTGGAATGGGGTGTCTAGCAGGCATTTGCTGACAGCCACTTGAGGGAGACACACATCAGGAGATGCAGCATATCGGAGGTCTTCGATGCCTTTCCAGCAAATGCACACCACCTGCTGCTGGTCTGGACACAAAACAATGCCCACAATCGAAGTCCCAAAATGCCCAACTACAGGATTCATGTAAGTAGTGAATTTAGGAATGAATTTAGAAGTAGGAAATTAAGTTAGTTCACAAGTACATTCAAATTCAGATCTAAAGACTAAACACAAAACACAAAATAAGACTCCACAGAGCAATTATCAGGTGTCTTTATCAATTGTTGCATTTAAAAAATCAAGCAATTAGGGAGCACAATGTTGCGACAATGTAACCCTATTTGCAAAATAGTACTAAATAAGTTTGTCGATGTAAGACATTTGCAAAGGCGCAAACAAAACACGCTGGAAAATGCAACTGAATCTGTTTTTGGAGGTTAGAAAAGATGCAGGATCAAGTAGCTCCATGGGTAGGGTGTTTGATTAGAATTCAACAGGTTATAGGTTTGAATCCTGGGTATGATAGTTTGAGGTGTTATTTAATAAAGCATGTTTATATATTAGTCACACATGGCTTACTTGTACAAATGGCATGTCACCAGTTAGTGCTGACTGCTGATATGCCATTTGCACTAAAACAAATTAAAATGGTAAAAGTTATTGTACTTTAAGTAAAAATAAAAGCTAAAATATCAAACCCAGTTTTGGATTACTTTAATGAACAAAAAAAAAAATGCATATAGCAAAGGATAGTTTCAATCTGCCTACCTCTGGGTTATGGACCCAGCATGCTTCCATTACAGTACTCTGCTGCACATGTAAGTGCAAGAGATCCTGAAGCACTCACTCATCATGGGAAAGTACCAATGTGTTTCTTCATTGGTTGATGGAAGAAACATCTTACAAAAACTCTCCACATTATTGACTTTTTAAAATGTTTCTAGGAATCGTTCTAGATGAATGCTTATTAGCCTTTGTCAGTATGGACTTTTACAAAGTGTTGCTGTGGCGCAATCAGTTACTGTGTAAGGCTATTAACCAAAAGGTTGGTGGTTCAATCCCACCCAGGGACGTAATTGACCTTGTTATCAGATTTTGGTGATCTTTATGTAGACAAGTGAAAATTTCAAACCCCCTCTTATGGTGTAGGGTACCTGGCCTTCTCTGATGTAATCAGAGTTAGATTTGATTCAGTGATTTTATAAAAACAGCTAGGAAGCACAATTTAGCAGTGGGTTGCAGAGAAAAAGAAATATGCTGGCAAAAAAATCCAATTGAGTGATTAAACAGCTTTTCATTTTCTGGCTTTATTTTTATGCTAACAAATTTGTTCTCTGAAAAGTGTCCACAAAGCCAAGTTTCTGATTAACACATTTGTAGGGATGGTTTTTAACCTATTACTAAATTAAACTTGCTTCATTGGAAAGGCAGCAAGATGCATCCTCATTTCAATATCTACTGAAATAATACAGGTTGACACCAGGAAACATTAACGCCACTGCATCCTTTGTGCTTTCTCATGTGGAAGTCTGTTTAATGTGAAAACAAGGTGATATCTAATTAGCACACAGGTAAGGAATTAAGAAAATATTTATTTAAGGGTGAAGATGTTTCTCACAAAATCGTTGCCCCAATGCATCATTGAAATTCAAGCTGGAAAGATGATTTTAATATATCACTTGTACATTTTGTATTGCTCTTCTGGTGACAATGTAGTTTGTTTTTGTCAATTACCATTTTAATAATCGGGTAAAGAAAATTAAGTGGATTTTTGAAAGAAAACAATACTGTCAATATACTATTAAAACAAATGAAAATGGTAAAAGTTATTGTACTTTAAGTAAAAATAAAAGAGCAAAAATATCAATCCCAGTTTTGGATTACTTTAATTAACAAAAAAAAAACGCATATAGCAGAGGATAGTTTCAATCTGCCTACCTCTGGGCTATGGACCCAGCATGCTTCCATTACAGTACTCTGCTGCACATGTAATTGCAAGAGATCCTGAAGCACTCACTCATCATGGGAAAGTACCAATGTGTTTCTTCATTGGTTGATGGAAGAAACATCTTACAAAAACTCTCCAGATTATTGACTATTTAAAGTTTTTCTAGGAAACGTTCTAGATGAATGCTTATTAGCCTTTGTCAGTATGTACTTTTGCAAAGTGTCGCTGTGGCGCAATCAGTTAGTGTGTACAGCTATTAACCAAAAGGTTGGTGGTTCAATCCCACCCAGGGATGTAATTGACCTTGTTATCAGATTTTGGTGATCTTTAAGTAGACAAGTCAAAATTTCAAAAACCCCTGTTATGGTGTAGGGTACCTGGCCTTCTCTGATGTAATCAGAGTTAGATTTGATTCAGTGATTTTATAAAAACAGCTAGGAAGCACAATTTAGCAGTGGTTTGCAGAGAAAAAGAAATATGCTGGCAAAAAAATCAAATTGAGTGATTAAACAGCTCTTCATTTTCTGGCTTTATTTTTATGCTAACAAATTTGTTCTCTGAAAAGTGTCCACAAAGCCAAGTATCTGATTAACATCTTTGTAGGGATGGTTTTTCACCTATTACTAAATTAAACTTGCTTCATTGGAAAGGCAGCAAGATGCATCCTCATTTCAATATCTACTGAAATAATACAGGTTGACACCAGGAAACATTAACGCCACTGCATCCTTGCTGCTTTCTCATGTGGAAGTCTGTTTAATGTGAAAACAAGGTGATATCTAATTAGCACACAGGTAAGGAATTAAGAAAATCTTTATTTAAGGGTGAAGATGTTTCTCACAAAATCGTTGCCCCAATGCATCATTGAAATTCAAGCTGGAAAGATGATTTTAATATATCACTTGTACATTTTGTATTGCTCTTCTGGTGACAATGTAGTTTGTTTTTGTCAATTACCATTTTAATAATAGGGTAAAGAAAATTAAGTGGATTTTTGAAAGAAAACAATACTGTCAATATACTATTAAAACAAATTAAAATGGTAAAAGTTATTGTACTTTAAGTAAAAATAAAAGAGCAAAAATATCAATCCCAGTTTTGGATTACTTTAATTAACAAAAAAAAATGCATATAGCAGAGGATAGTTTCAATCTGCCTACCTCTGGGTTAAGGGGCCCAGCATGCTTCCATTGCAGTACTCTGCTGCACATGTAAGTGCAAGAGATCCTGAAGCACTCACTCATCATGGGAAAGTACCAATGCGTTTCTTCATTGGTTGATGGAAGAAACATCTTACAAAAACTCTCCAGATTATTGACTTTTTAAAGTTTTCTAGGAAACGTTCTAGATGAATGCTTATTAACCTTTGTCAGTATGTACTTTTGCAAAGTGTCTCGGTGGTGCAATCGGTTAGTGTGTTTGGTTATTAACCAAAGGGTTGGTGGTTCAATCCCACCCAGGGATGTTATTGACCTTGTCATCAGATTTTGGTGATCTTTAAGTAGACAAGTCAAAATTTCAAACCCCCTCTTATGGTGTAGGGTACCTGGCCTTCTCTGATGTAATCAGAGTTAGATTTGATTCAGTGATTTTATAAAAACAGCTAGGAAGCACAATTTAGCAGTGGGTTGCAGAGAAAAAGAAATATGCTGGCAAAAAAATCCAATTGAGTGATTAAACAGCTCTTCATTTTCTGGCTTTATTTTTATGCTAACAAATTTGTTCTCTGAAAAGTGTCCACAAAGCCAAGTTTCTGATTAACACCTTTGTAGGGATGGTTTTTCACCTATTACTAAATTAAACTTGCTTCATTGGAAAGGCAGCAAGATGCATCCTCATTTGAATATCTACTGAAATAATACAGGTTGACACCAGGAAACATTAACGCCACTGCATCCTTGCTGCTTTCTCATGTGGAAGTCTGTTTAATGTGAAAACAAGGTGATATCTAATTAGCACACAGGTAAGGAATTAAGAAAATCTTTATTTAAGGGTGAAGATGTTTCTCACAAAATCGTTGCCCCAATGCATCATTGAAATTCAAGCTGGAAAGATGATTTTAATATATCACTTGTACATTTTGTATTGCTCTTCTGGTGACAATGTAGTTTGTTTTTGTCAATTACCATTTTAATAATAGGGTAAAGAAAATTAAGTGGATTTTTGAAAGAAAACAATACTGTCAATATACTATTAAAACAAATTAAAATGGTAAAAGTTATTGTACTTTAAGTAAAAATAAAAGAGCAAAAATATCAATCCCAGTTTTGGATTACTTTAATTAACAAAAAAAAAATGCATATAGCAGAGGATAGTTTCAATCTGCCTACCTCTGGGTTAAGGGGCCCAGCATGCTTCCATTGCAGTACTCTGCTGCACATGTAAGTGCAAGAGATCCTGAAGCACTCACTCATCATGGGAAAGTACCACTGCGTTTCTTCATTGGTTGATGGAAGAAACATCTTACAAAAACTCTCCAGATTATTGACTTTTTAAAGTTTTCTAGGAAACGTTCTAGATGAATGCTTATTAACCTTTGTCAGTATGTACTTTTGCAAAGTGTCTCGGTGGTGCAATCGGTTAGTGTGTTTGGTTATTAACCAAAGGGTTGGTGGTTCAATCCCACCCAGGGATGTTATTGACCTTGTCATCAGATTTTGGTGATCTTTAAGTAGACAAGTCAAAATTTCAAACCCCCTCTTATGGTGTAGGGTACCTGGCCTTCTCTGATGTAATCAGAGTTAGATTTGATTAAGTGATTTTATAAAAGAACAGCTAGGAAGCACAACTTAGCAGTGGGTTGCAGAGAAAAAGAAATACGCTTGCAGAAAAATCCAATTGAGTGATTAAACAGCTCTTCATTTTCTGGCTTTATTTTTATGCTAACTAATTTGTTCTCTGAAAAGTGTCCACAAAGCCAAGTATCTGATTAACACCTTTGTAGGGATGGTTTTTCACCTATTACTAAATTAAACTTGCTTCATTGGAAAGGCAGCAAGTGATGTCATCCAAGCAGTGGGTCAAAGTTGGCTTCAACCCTCGTCTGCTTATGAAAAGAGAAAAGGGATATGCAGGGCATGGCGGCCTTTTGCGACGCTTGGATGACCCCTAGTTTGCATTAAACACCCCCACCCTCCTTCGGTGTGGGGCTCATGTTGGCCATGCCCCAGCCCCTGAAGCATTCAAGCTGATTTCTTGCAGCAGCTGGGTACTGTAACAGCTCCAGAGCTGCTCTGTAAGGCAAGTAAAAGGGTGTGGGCCCTGCAGCACTACCTGTAGTTTGCATTGTGCATTGGAAGGCACAAAGTAAGCAGACGGGAGGAGAAGTCAGGATAGTGCACAAGGTTATAGAAGGGAGGGGCTCAAGAAAAGAGAAGTGGAAACAGACAGCATACTAGGCTGGAGAGAGACCTGAGACAAAGAGATCTGAATTATACGAGAGCCGTCCAGGGGAAACACAAATTATGCAGTCAAGTTTCCCACATTTGGGGAAATCGCAAGGGGCAGCACACCCAGAGTGCAATGGGTGAGCCTTGCCCTGGGAGAAGCACCTTCATGATCATAGTATCTCACCTGGCAGGTTAGTAGGAGTTGGGCTAGAGCTGGGGAGGGTCGCTGCTCGGGCACTACCTTTCAAGTGAAGGAGATCCAACTGAGGCAGCACAAGGGAACTCTCAAAAGAAGAACAAGGCTAGAGGAAGATCTGAGACAAAGAAATCTGACTTTACCAGAGCTGACCAGAGGAAAGCACAAACACAGTCCACCACTACCACAAATAATGCAGTCGAGTTTCCCACATTTGGGGAAATCACAGGGGTCAGCATACCCAGAATGCAATGAATGAACCTCACCCTGGGAAAACAATCTTCATGACAATAGTATCTCCTATGCAAAATAAGTATGATTTGGGATAGGGCTGGGGAGGGCCGCTGCTCAGGCACATCTCTGTCAAGTAAAGGAGATTCAACTGAGGCAGCACAAGGGAACTCTCATCTGGGGACAACAACTGCAGGGAGAACACATATTTTCAGATGAACATGGGGTGGCAGAAGGCTGCCTAATACTGAAGCACCCCCAAACAACAAACCAAATGCAACAACTAGTGCAAGCATTCCTGGGGGATGGCCTGCAGCAGATGGATTTGAATATGGTGATGTCATCCAAGCAGTGGGTCAAAGTTGGCTTCAACCCTTGTCTGCATATGAAAAGAGAAAAGGAGCGTGCAGGGCATGGAGGCCTTTTGTGGTGCTTGGATGACCCCTAGTTCGCATTAAGCACCCCCACCCTCCTTCGGTGTGGGGCTCATGTTGGCCATTCCCCAGCCCCTGAAGCATTCAAGCTGATTTCTTGCAGCAGCTGGGCACTGTAACAGCTCCAGAGCTGCTCTGTAAAGCAAGTAAAAGGGTGTGGGCCCTGCAGCACTACCCGTAGTTTGCATTGTGCATTGGGAGGCACAAAGTAAGCAGACGGGAGGAGAAGTCAGGATAGTGCACAAGGGTATAGAAGGGAGGGGCTCAAGAAAAAAGAAGTGGAACCAGACAGCAAACTAGGCTGGAGAGAGACCTGAGACAAAGAGATCTGAATTACATGAGAGCCGACCAGGGAAAACTCAAATTATGCAGTCAAGTTTCCCACATTTGGGGAAATCGCAGGGGCAGCACACCCAGAGTGCAATGGGTGAGCCTTGCCCTGGGAGAAGCAACTTCATGATCATAGTATCTCACCTGGCAGGTAAGTAGGAGTTGGGCTAGAGCTGGGGAGGGTCGCTGCTCGGGCACCCCCCTGTCAAGTGAAGGAGATCCAACTGAGGCAGCACAAGGGAACTCTCGAAAGAAGAACAAGGCTAGAGGAAGATCTGAGACAAAGAAATCTGAATTTTACCAGAGCTGACCAGAGGAAAGCACAAATACAGTCCCCCACTACCACAAATAATGCAGTCGAGTTTCCCACATTTGGGGAAATCACAGGGGTCAGCATACCCAGAATGCAATGAATGAACCTAACCCTGGGAGAACAATCTTCATGACCATGGTATCTCCTATGCAAAATAAGTATGATTTGGGATAGGGCTGGGGAGGGCCGTTGCTCAGGCACATCTCTGTCAAGTAAGTTGCATTTGATTTGTTGTTTGGGGGTGCTTCAGTATTAGGCAGCCTTCTGCCCTACCATGTTCATCTGAAAATATGTGTTCTCCCTGCAGTTGTTGTCCCCAGATGAGAGTTCCCTTGTGCTGCCTCAGTTGAATCTCCTTTTGGAGAAGACCTCAATAAGATTGTAGCTGATCTGGCTACTGCTAAAACAGCTTGCCTACCTAGTATGACTCCTACCACGCAGAAGGCTAAAAGTACTTTTCTTGGCCCTTTCATCCTCCAGGTAAAGCGTACCCAAGGTCAGGCATACCCAAAGCAAGCTCATGTTTCCAGACCTGCCAAGCCCAGACTGAAGCAATCCTGGGCTGCCCATCAGCCTGCTTCCAAAACGGACAAGCCTGCCGCATGACGGTGCAGGCCTCCCTCTGGGGGATCCCAGGGTGGGGGACCCGACTTCTAGGTTTGGCAAAGAAAGGTATAATTCTAAGCTAGAGAATTCTGTTTGGAGCTCACCTTGTACTTTGTGAAGAAATAATCAGCATTGTGGCTGAGCAGATACATGTAGTGTGTGGCTGCAAACTGCATGGATCTGCTGCGTTGTAATGCTGATTCTTTTTTTTTGCAAAGTACCAATAGCTTCATATAATGTTCACAATTTTTATGCAGGATCAAATAGCTCAATAGGTAGGGTGTTTGATTAGAATTCAACAGGTCATAGGTTTGAATCCTGGGTATGGTAGTTTGAGATGTGTTATTTAATAAAGTATGTTGTTCTGACTGCCGGCATCCTATCACCTGGGATATCATACTAAATAAATGGAGTTGATCAAATTTTTTTTTTTTTTTTAACTAGGGACAATTTCCAGATACTTCCCTTTATAACTGAGATTGCCCCCTGGAACTTCACATCAGTTGACAACTATGCATGAGTGGGCAGTGCTTGCCCTGGATCTGTCCACCCATTTATGTGCCGCCATAAAATAAAGCATGACTAACAGTTATCCTGGGCGTACACTACACAATTATCTGTCAGGCTATCTATCCAGTCTGGATGGTTGGAATGAAAATCTGGTAATGTATAGGAGCAAATGTCAATTAACCATTTGCTCCCAAACACTAGAAAAGTGGTCAAAAATGGTCATTACACAAATTGGTTAAACCCAAAATTTAACCAATTTGTTTAGGGGACCATTTTTGTCCATTTTTTAGTGTTTGAGAGTAAATCGTTGATGGTCATTTGCTCACATAGATAACCGGATTTCTATTCCAACCAGCCAGTGTTGGAGAGATGGTCTGCCAGATTACATAATGCATACCAGAGCCATAACTAGACTTTTTGGTGCCCTGTGACAGAGAATTATATGCCCTCCCCCCCATTTTTGCAATATGGACAAAAGGCGCATGCCTTGTGGGGAAGGGGCATAACAAGATTGGTCTCAGAGAAAGCACATGAGATATGAAGATATATCTAGTATACTTGACACTCAATGGTTTGTGGTATTGCAGGGGTGCCCTCCTTAAATGCATATACAGTCACACATGGCATGTTTGTGTAAATGGCATATCAGCAGTCAGCACTAACTGGTGACATGCCATTTGTACAAGTAAGCCATGTGTGACTAATATATAAACATACTTTATTAAATAACACCTCAAACTATCATACCCAGGATTCAAACCTAAAACCTGTTAAATTCTAATCAAACACCCTACCCATTGAGCTACTTGATCCTGCATCTATTCTAACCTCCAAAAACAGATTCAGTTGCATTTTCCAGCGTGTTTTGTTTGCGCCTTTGCAAATGTCTTACATCGACAAACTTATTTAGTACTATTTTGCAAATAGGGTTACATTGTCGCAACATTGTGTTCCCTAATTGCTTGATTTTTTAAATGCAAAAATTGATAAAGACACCTGATAATTGCTCTGTGGAGTCTTCTTTTGTGTCTACTTCTTATCTACATTTAATTCCCTACCTATAATCAAGGCATTTTTAAATGCTGGGTGCTGCCAGGACGTGAGGCCTACCTAGTCTTTAGATCTGAATTTGAATGTACTTGTGAACTAACTTAATTTCCTACTTCTAAATTCATTCCTAAATTCACTACTTACATTAATCCTGTAGTTGGGCATTTTGAGCCTTCAATTGTGGGCATTGTTTTGTGTCCAGACCAGCAGCTGGTGGTGTGCATTTGCTGGAAAGGCATCGAAGACCTCCGATATGCTGCATCTCCTGATGTGTGTCTGCCTCAAGTGGCTGTCAGCAAATGCATGCTAGACACCCCATTCCAAGCTGATTGTGACATCACGGAACATGCATCATAGAACAGGCATGCTAGAACATGGGTCTTCAACCTGCGACCCTCCAGCTGCTGTGGAACTACATATCCCAGCATGCCCTGCCTCAGTTTTAGCATACCTTAAAAGCAAAACTGTGGCAGGGCATGCTGGGATGTGTAGTTTCACAGCAGCTGGAGGGCCACAGGATGAAGACCCATGTGCTAGAACCAAACCGCAGGTACATTGAATGCTAGCAAGCTGAATGTTTAAATCCTTTTTGTTCCGCAGCATTCCAATGCGGAAGATTCCATGGAACCAGAGATTATTCCATTGAGAAGGACATGCTGCCTGGATGACTGCACTGTGCAAATTAAATCACGGAGCCAGTTGGCTTGTGGGTGGCTCTGGTGACTGGGTGGTTGGGTGGGCGGTGTGTCGGAGGTGGAGCACATGCAAATGAATGTGTATCATCCAGCTAGTGAGAGAGAAAACTCATGTAGGAGTGTGCCTGCTTGTCAGTGAGTTATGCACCTTGCCAGACGTCAAATCTACATGGAGCAACTGGAGGGGACAAGAGCAGGTTTGGAAAATATAGACAGAAGAGCATATATGCTGGCGCATTCTCCATGATTGTGTCAGCTTATGTTTTGGTGCACTGCACTTTCCTCCACTAAGTTTTAGCCATTTTGTTTAAACGCAAGTGTAGTTGCTTCTCGCTCTTTTGGCTGTGATATTGTATTGTGGTTGAAGAGTCTGCTGGAGGGATTGTTTTCTTCATTGGCGAGAGACTGAAGATATTCCAGGATGGAAGGCTTGGGAACACTATCCGTTTTTCAGTTGTGGAAGAGTTGAAAGACCGGATTGGACTACATTCTATAGTAAAGGGTATCTTTGTATTTATTAATCCTCCCTTTATATGTGTCTGTCTTTCAATAAAGCTTTGGGCTTGTGATTCCGTCACCCTCTTACACTCCACACCCATAGCCTTATTAACTATTGTATTGTTTAAATGTATAGTGCAGTTCATGATTTATAGTGTAGGCTGACCTGTGCTGTAGTTCTTGAACTGTACTATACCGACAGCATTTGTATTGTGTTTTGGCTGTGCTGCAACACAGTACTTATGTGTGTAATGTTTATGTATGTTTTTTTGCTTCTTTATGTCAATAAAGACTGCTTTTTCAATCCAATATCTGAAAACAATCAATGTTTATCTTTGATGGCAATAGAAGTGGTATGATATTTGCTGCTTTTGAAAGGCAATATCTGATATGTCCCCTATCTGGGAACCATATATTAAATGGCTTTTCAGAAAAGGGAGATGGGAGAAGAGCTTTCAGTACTTGTAGGACCGATGCACATTTCCTATTCTAGCCTCCAAAAACAGATTCAGTTGCATTTTCCAGCGTGTTTTGGATGCGCCTTTGCAAATGTCTTACATCGACAAACTTATTTAGTACTATTTTGCAAATAGGGTTACATTGTTGCAACATTGTGTTCCCTAATTGCTTGATTTTTTAAATGCAACAATTGATAAAAACACCTGATAACTGCTCTGCGGAGTCTTATTTTGTGTCTACTTCTTATCTACATTTAATTCCGTACCTCTAATCAAGGCATTTTTAAATGCTGGCGGCTGCCAGGACGTGAGGCCTACCTAGACTTTAGATCTGAATTTGAATGTACTTGTGAACTAACTTAATTTCCTACTTCTAAATTCATTCCTAAATTCACTACTTACATGAATCCTGTAGTTGGGCATTTTGGGACTTCGATTGTGGGCATTGTTTTGTGTCCAGACCAGCAGCAGGTGGTGTGCATTTGCTGGAAAGGCATCAAAGACCTCCGATATGCTGCATCTCCTGATGTGTGTCTCCCTCAAGTGGCTGTCAGCAAATGCCTGCTAGACACCCCATTCCAAGCTGATTGTGACATCACGGAACATGCATCATAGAACAGGCATGCTAAAACATGGGTCTTCAACCTGCGACCCTCCAGCTGCTGTGGAACTACACATCCCAGCATGCCCTGCCTCAGTTTTAGCATACCTTATAGCAAAACTGTGGCAGGGCATGCTGGGATGTGTAGTTTCACAGCAGCTGGAGGGCCACAGGATGAAGACCCATGTGCTAGAGCCAAGCCGCAGGTACATTGAATGCTAGCAAGCTGAATATTTAAATCCTTTTTGTTCCGCAGCATTCCAATGCGGAAGATTCCATGGAACCAGAGATCCTTCCATTGAGAAGGACATGCTGCCTGGATGACTACACTGTGCAAATTAAATCACGGAGCCAGTTGGTTTGTGGGTGGCTCTGGTGACTGGGTGGTTGGGTGGGTGGTGTGTCGGAGGTGGAGCACATGCAAATGATTGTGTATCATCCAGCTAGTGAGAGTGAAAACTCATGCAGGAGTGTGCCTGCTTGTCAGTGGGTTATGCACCTTGCCAGACGTTAAATCTACATAGAGCAGCTGGAGGGGACAAGAGCAGGTTTGCAAAATATAGATAGAAGAGCATATATGCTGGCGCATTCTCCATGATTGTGTCAGCTTATGTTTTGGTGCACTGCACTTTCCTCCACTAAGTTTTAGCCATTTTTGTTAAGCTCAAGTGTAGTTGCTTCTCGGCCTTTTGGCTGTGATCTTGTATTGTGGTTGAAGGGTCTGCTGGAGGGAGGGATTGCTTTCTTCATTGGCAAAAGACCAAAGATATTCCAGGATGGAAGGCTTGGGAACACTATCCGTTTTTCAATTGTGGAAGAGTTGAAAGACCGGATTGGACTACATTCTATAGTAAAGGATGTCTTTCTATTTATTAATCCTCCCCTTATATGTGTCAGTCTTTCAATAAAGCTTCGGGCTTGTGATTCCCTCACCCTCTTACACTCCACACCCATAGCCTTATTAACTGTTGTATTATTGTACAGTTTAAATGTATAGTGCAGTTCATGATTTATAGTGTAGGCTGGCCTGTGCTGTAGTTCTTGAACTGTACTATACCGTCAGCATTTCTATTGTGTTTTGGCATTGCCGCAACGCGGTACTTATGTGTGTAATGTTTATGTATGTTTTTTTGCTTCTTTATGTGCATCGGTCCTACAAGTACTGAAAGCTCTTCTCCCATCTCCCTTTTCTTAAAAGCCATTTAATATATGGTTCCCAGATAGGGGACATATCAGATATTGCCTTTCAAAAGCATCAAATATCATACCACTTTTATTGCCATCAAAGATAAACATTGATTGTTTTCAGATATTGGCTTGAAAAAGCAGTTTTTATTGACATTAAAAAAACATACATAAACATTACACACATAAGTACAGTGTTGCAGCACAGCCAAAACACAATACAAATGCTGACGGTATAGTACAGTTCCAGAACTACAGCACAGGCCAGCCTACACTATAAATCATGAACTGCACTATACATTTAAACTATACAATAATACAACAGTTAATAAGGCTATGGGTGTGGAGTGTAAGAGGGTGAGGGATTCACAAAACCGAAGCTTTATTGTAACACAGACACATATAAGGGGAGGGTCAATAAATAGAAAGATATCCTTTACTATAGAATGTAGTCCAATCCGACCTCTGTGCTCTTCCACAACTGAAAAACAGATAGTGTTCCCAAGCCTTCCATCCTGGAATATCTTTGGTCTTTCGCCAATGAAGAAAACAATCCCTCCCTCCAGCAGACCCTTCAACCACGATACAAGATCACAGCCAAAAGGCCGAGAAGCAACTACACTTGAGCTTAACAAAAATGGCTAAAACTTAGTGGAGGAAAGTGCAGTGCACCAAAACATAAGCTGACACAATCATGGAGAATGCGCCAGCATATATGCTCTTCTATCTATATTTTGCAAACCTGCTCTTGTCCCCTCCAGCTGCTCTATGTAGATTTAACGTCTGGCAAGGTGCATAACCCACTGACAAGCAGGCACACTCCTGCATGAGTTTTCTCTCTCACTAGCTGGATGATACACAATCATTTGCATGCGCTCCACTTCCGACACACCACCCACCCAACCACCCAGTCACCAGAGCCACCCACAAGCCAACTGGCTCCGTGATTTAATTTGCACAGTGTAGTCATCCAGGCAGCATGTCCTTCTCAATGGAAGGATCTCTGGTTCCATGGAATCTTCCGCATTGGAATGCTGCGGAACAAAAAGGATTTAAATATTCAGCTTGCTAGCATTCAATGTACCTGCGGCTTGGCTCTAGCACATGGGTCTTCATCCTGTGGCCCTCCAGCTGCTGTGAAACTACACATCCCAGCATGCCCTGCCACAGTTTTGCTATTAAGGTATGCTAAAACTGAGGCAGGGCATGCTGGGATGTGTAGTTCCACAGCAGCTGGAGGGTCGCAGGTTGAAGACCCATGTTTTAGCATGCCTGTTCTATGATGCATGTTCCATGATGTCACAATCAGCTTGGAATGGGGTGTCTAGCAGGCATTTGCTGACAGCCACTTGAGGGAGACACACATCAGGAGATGCAGCATATCGGAGGTCTTCGATGCCTTTCCAGCAAATGCACACCACCTGCTGCTGGTCTGGACACAAAACAATGCCCACAATCGAAGTCCCAAAATGCCCAACTACAGGATTCATGTAAGTAGTGAATTTAGGAATGAATTTAGAAGTAGGAAATTAAGTTAGTTCACAAGTACATTCAAATTCAGATCTAAAGACTAAACACAAAACACAAAATAAGACTCCACAGAGCAATTATCAGGTGTCTTTATCAATTGTTGCATTTAAAAAATCAAGCAATTAGGGAACACAATGTTGCGACAATGTAACCCTATTTGCAAAATAGTACTAAATAAGTTTGTCGATGTAAGACATTTGCAAAGGCGCAAACAAAACACGCTGGAAAATGCAACTGAATCTGTTTTTGGAGGTTAGAAAAGATGCAGGATCAAGTAGCTCCATGGGTAGGGTGTTTGATTAGAATTCAACAGGTTATAGGTTTGAATCCAGGGTATGATAGTTTGAGGTGTTATTTAATAAAGTATGTTTATATATTAGTCACACATGGCTTACTTGTACAAATGGCATGTCACCAGTTAGTGCTGACTGCTGATATGCCTTTTGCACTAAAACAAATTAAAATGGTAAAAGTTATTGTACTTTAAGTAAAAATAAAAGCTAAAATATCAATCCCAGTTTTGGATTACTTTAATGAACAAAAAAAAAATGCATATAGCAAAGGATAGTTTCAATCTGCCTACCTCTGGGTTATGGGCCCAGCATGCTTCCATTGCAGTACTCTGCTGCACATGTAAGTGCAAGAGATCCTGAAGCACTCACTCATCATGCGAAAGTACCAATGTGTTTCTTCATTGGTTGCTGGAAGAAACATCTTACAAAAACTCTCCAGATTATTGACTTTTTAAAGTTTTTCTAGGAAACGTTCTAGATGAATGCTTATTAATCTTTGTCAGTATGTACTTTTTGCAAAGTGTCTCTGTGGCGCAATCGGTTAGTGTGTTCAGCTATTAATCAAAAGGTTGGTGGTTCAATCCCACCCAGGGACGTAATTGACCTTGTAATCAGATTTTGGTGATATTTAAGTAGACAAGTCAAAATTGCAAACCCCCTCTTATGGTGTAGGGTACCTGGCCTTCTCTGATGTAATCAGAGTTAGATTTGATTAAGTGATTTTATAAAAAAAACAGCTAGGAAGCACAATTTAGCAGTGGGTTGCAGAGAAAAAGAAAAATGCTGGCAGAAAAATCCAATTGAGTGATTAAACAGCTCTTCATTTTCTGGGTTTATTTTTATGATAACAAATTTGTTCTCTGAAAAGTGTCCACAAAGCCAAGTATCTGATTAACATCTTTGTAGGGATGTTTTTTCACCTATTACTAAATTAAACTTGCTTCATTGGAAAGGCAGCAAGATGCATCCTCATTTCAATATCTACGGAAATAATACAGGTTGACACCAGGAAACATTAACGCCACTGCATCTTTGCTGTTTTCTCATGTGGAAGTCTGTTTAATGTGAAAACAAGGTGATATCTAATTAGCACACAGGTAAGGAATTAAGAAAATCTTTATTTAAGGGTGAAGATGTTTCTCACAAAATCGTTGCCCCAATGCATCATTGAAATTCAAGCTGGAAAGATGATTTTAATATATCACTTGTACATTTTGTATTGCTCTTCTGGTGACAATGTAGTTTGTTTTTGTCAATTACCATTTTAATAATCGGGTAAAGAAAATTAATTGGATTTTTGAAAGAAAACAATACTGTCAATATACTATTAAAACAAATTAAAATGGTAAAAGTTATTGTACTTTAAGTAAAAATAAAAGAGCAAAAATATCAATCCCAGTTTTGGATTAATTTAATTAACAAAAAAAAATGCATATAGCAGAGGATAGTTTCAATCTGCCTACCTCTGGGTTATGGACCCAGCATGCTTCCATTACAGTACTCTGCTGCACATGTAAGTGCAAGAGATCCTGAAGCACTCACTCGTCATGGGAAAGTACCAATGTGTTTCTTCATTGGTTGATGGAAGAAACATCTTACAAAAACTCTCCACATTATTGACTTTTTAAAATGTTTCTAGGAATCGTTCTAGATGAATGCTTATTAGCCTTTGTCAGTATGTACTTTTGCAAAGTGTCGCTGTGGCGCAATCAGTTAGTGTGTAAGGCTATTAACCAAAAGGTTGGTGGTTCAATCCCACCCAGGGACTTAATTGACCTTGTTATCAGATTTTGGTGATCTTTAAGTAGACAAGTCAAAATTTCAAACCCCCTGTTATGGTGTAGGGTACCTGGCCTTCTCTGATGTAATCAGAGTTAGATTTGATTCAGTGATTTTATAAAAACAGCTAGGAAGCACAATTTAGCAGTGGGTTGCAGAGAAAAAGAAATATGCTGGCAGAAAAATCCAATTGAGTGATTAAACAGCTCTTCATTTTCTGGCTTTATTTTTATGCTAACTAATTTGTTCTCTGAAAAGTGTCCACAAAGCCAAGTATCTGATTAACATATTTGTAGGGATGGTTTTTCACCTATTACTAAATTAAACTTGCTTCATTGGAAAGGCAGCAAGATGCATCCTCATTTCAATATCTACTGAAATAATACAGGTTGACACCAGGAAACATTAACGCCACTGCATCCTTGCTGCTTTCTCATGTGGAAGTCTGTTTAATGTGAAAACAAGGTGATATCTAATTAGCACACAGGTAAGGAATTAAGAAAATCTTTATTTAAGGGTGAAGATGTTTCTCACAAAATCGTTGCCCCAATGCATCATTGAAATTCAAGCTGGAAAGATGATTTTAATATATCACTTGTACATTTTGTATTGCTCTTCTGGTGACAATGTAGTTTGTTTTTGTCAATTACCATTTTAATAATAGGGTAAAGAAAATTAAGTGGATTTTTGAAAGAAAACAATACTGTCAATATACTATTAAAACAAATTAAAATGGTAAAAGTTATTGTACTTTAAGTAAAAATAAAAGCTAAAATATCAATCCCAGTTTTGGATTACTTTAATGAACAAAAAAAAAATGCATATAGCAAAGGATAGTTTCAATCTGCCTACCTCTGGGTTATGGGCCCAGCATGCTTCCATTGCAGTACTCTGCTGCACATGTAAGTGCAAGAGATCCTGAAGCACTCACTCATCATGCGAAAGTACCAATGTGTTTCTTCATTGGTTGCTGGAAGAAACATCTTACAAAAACTCTCCAGATTATTGACTTTTTAAAGTTTTTCTAGGAAACGTTCTAGATGAATGCTTATTAGTCTTTGTCAGTATGGACTTTTTGCAAAGTGTCTCTGTGGCGCAATCGGTTAGTGTGTTCAGCTATTAGTCAAAAGGTTGGTGGTTCAATCCCACCCAGGGACGTAATTGACCTTGTGATCAGATTTTGGTGATATTTAAGTAGACAAGTCAAAATTGCAAACCCCCTCTTATGGTGTAGGGTACCTGGCCTTCTCTGATGTAATCAGAGTTAGATTTGATTAAGTGATTTTATAAAAAATCAGCTAGGAAGCACAATTTAGCAGTGGGTTGCAGAGAAAAAGAAAAATGCTGGCAGAAAAATCCAATTGAGTGATTAAACAGCTCTTCATTTTCTGGCTTTATTTTTATGATAACAAATTTGTTCTCTGAAAAGTGTCCACAAAGCCAAGTATCTGATTAACATCTTTGTAGGGATGGTTTTTCACCTATTACTAAATTAAACTTGCTTCATTGGAAAGGCAGCAAGATGCATCCTCATTTCAATATCTACGGAAATAATACAGGTTGACACCAGGAAACATTAACGCCACTGCATCTTTGCTGTTTTCTCATGTGGAAGTCTGTTTAATGTGAAAACAAGGTGATATCTAATTAGCACACAGGTAAGGAATTAAGAAAATCTTTATTTAAGGGTGAAGATGTTTCTCACAAAATCGTTGCCCCAATGCATCATTGAAATTCAAGCTGGAAAGATGATTTTAATATATCACTTGTACATTTTGTATTGCTCTTCTGGTGACAATGTAGTTTGTTTTTGTCAATTACCATTTTAATAATCGGGTAAAGAAAATTAATTGGATTTTTGAAAGAAAACAATACTGTCAATATACTATTAAAACAAATTAAAATGGTAAAAGTTATTGTACTTTAAGTAAAAATAAAAGAGCAAAAATATCAATCCCAGTTTTGGATTACTTTAATTAACAAAAAAAATGCATATAGCAGAGGATAGTTTCAATCTGCCTACCTCTGGGTTATGGACCCAGCATGCTTCCATTACAGTACTCTGCTGCACATGTAAGTGCAAGAGATCCTGAAGCACTCACTCATCATGGGAAAGTACCAATGTGTTTCTTCATTGGTTGATGGAAGAAACATCTTACAAAAACTCTCCACATTATTGACTTTTTAAAATGTTTCTAGGAATCGTTCTAGATGAATGCTTATTAGCCTTTGTCAGTATATAGTTTTGCAAAGTGTCGCTGTGGCGCAATCAGTTAGTGTGTAAGGCTATTAACCAAAAGGTTGGTGGTTCAATCCCACCCAGGGACTTAATTGACCTTGTGATCAGATTTTGGTGATCTTTAAGTAGACAAGTCAAAATTTCAAACCCCCTGTTATGGTGTAGGGTACCTGGCCTTCTCTGATGTAATCAGAGTTAGATTTGATTCAGTGATTTTATAAAAACAGCTAGGAAGCACAATTTAGCAGTGGGTTGCAGAGAAAAAGAAATATGCTGGCAGAAAAATCCAATTGAGTGATTAAACAGCTCTTCATTTTCTGGCTTTATTTTTATGCTAACTAATTTGTTCTCTGAAAAGTGTCCACAAAGCCAAGTATCTGATTAACATATTTGTAGTGATGGTTTTTCACCTATTACTAAATTAAACTTGCTTCATTGGAAAGGCAGCAAGATGCATCCTCATTTCAATATCTACTGAAATAATACAGGTTGACACCAGGAAACATTAACGCCACTGCATCCTTGCTGCTTTCTCATGTGGAAGTCTGTTTAATGTGAAAACAAGGTGATATCTAATTAGCACACAGGTAAGGAATTAAGAAAATCTTTATTTAAGGGTGAAGATGTTTCTCACAAAATCGTTGCCCCAATGCATCATTGAAATTCAAGCTGGAAAGATGATTTTAATATATCACTTGTACATTTTGTATTGCTCTTCTGGTGACAATGTAGTTTGTTTTTGTCAATTACCATTTTAATAATCGGGTAAAGAAAATTAATTGGATTTTTGAAAGAAAACAATACTGTCAATATACTATTAAAACAAATTAAAATGGTAAAAGTTATTGTACTTTAAGTAAAAATAAAAGCTAAAATATCAATCCCAGTTTTGGATTACTTTAATGAACAAAAAAAAATGCATATAGCAAAGGATAGTTTCAATCTGCCTACCTCTGGGTTATGGGCCCAGCATGCTTCCAGTGCAGTACTCTGCTGCACATGTAAGTGCAAGAGATCCTGAAGCACTCACTCATCATGCGAAAGTACCAATGTGTTTCTTCATTGGTTGCTGGAAGAAACATCTTACAAAAACTCTCCAGATTATTGACTTTTTAAAGTTTTTCTAGGAAACGTTCTAGATGAATGCTTATTAGTCTTTGTCAGTATGTACTTTTTGCAAAGTGTCTCTGTGGCGCAATCGGTTAGTGTGTTCAGCTATTAATCAAAAGGTTGGTGGTTCAATCCCACCCAGGGACGTAATTGACCTTGTGATCAGATTTTGGTGATATTTAAGTAGACAAGTCAAAATTTCGAAAACCCCTGTTATGGTGTAGGGTACCTGGCCTTCTCTGATGTAATCAGAGTTAGATTTGATTCAGTGATTTTATAAAAACAGCTAGGAAGCACAATTTAGCAGTGGGTTGCAGAGAAAAAGAAATATGCTGGCAAAAAAATCCAATTGACTGATTAAACAGCTCTTCATTTTCTGGCTTTATTTTTATGCTAACAAATTTGTTCTCTGAAAAGTGTCCACAAAGCCAAGTATCTGATTAACATATTTGTAGGGATGGTTTTTCACCTATTACTAAATTAAACTTGCTTCATTGGAAAGGCAGCAAGATGCATCCTCATTTCAATATCTACTGAAATAATACAGGTTGACACCAGGAAACATTAACGCCACTGCATCCTTGCTGCTTTCTCATGTGGAAGTCTGTTTAATGTGAAAACAAGGTGATATCTAATTAGCACACAGGTAAGGAATTAAGAAAATCTTTATTTAAGGGTGAAGATGTTTCTCACAAAATCGTTGCCCCAATGCATCATTGAAATTCAAGCTGGAAAGATGATTTTAATATATCACTTGTACATTTTGTATTGCTCTTCTGGTGACAATGTAGTTTGTTTTTGTCAATTACCATTTTAATAATAGGGTAAAGAAAATTAAGTGGATTTTTGAAAGAAAACAATACTGTCAATATACTATTAAAACAAATTAAAATGGTAAAAGTTATTGTACTTTAAGTAAAAATAAAAGCTAAAATATCAATCCCAGTTTTGGATTACTTTAATGAACAAAAAAAAATGCATATAGCAAAGGATAGTTTCAATCTGCCTACCTCTGGGTTATGGGCCCAGCATGCTTCCATTGCAGTACTCTGCTGCACATGTAAGTGCAAGAGATCCTGAAGCACTCACTCATCATGCGAAAGTACCAATGTGTTTCTTCATTGGTTGCTGGAAGAAACATCTTACAAAAACTCTCCAGATTATTGACTTTTTAATGTTTTTCTAGGAAACGTTCTAGATGAATGCTTATTAGTCTTTGTCAGTATGGACTTTTTGCAAAGTGTCTCTGTGGCGCAATCGGTTAGTGTGTTCAGCTATTAGTCAAAAGGTTGGTGGTTCAATCCCACCCAGGGACGTAATTGACCTTGTGATCAGATTTTGGTGATATTTAAGTAGACAAGTCAAAATTGCAAACCCCCTCTTATGGTGTAGGGTACCTGGCCTTCTCTGATGTAATCAGAGTTAGATTTGATTAAGTGATTTTATAAAAAATCAGCTAGGAAGCACAATTTAGCAGTGGGTTGCAGAGAAAAAGAAAAATGCTGGCAGAAAAATCCAATTGAGTGATTAAACAGCTCTTCATTTTCTGGCTTTATTTTTATGATAACAAATTTGTTCTCTGAAAAGTGTCCACAAAGCCAAGTATCTGATTAACATCTTTGTAGGGATGGTTTTTCACCTATTACTAAATTAAACTTGCTTCATTGGAAAGGCAGCAAGATGCATCCTCATTTCAATATCTACGGAAATAATACAGGTTGACACCAGGAAACATTAACGCCACTGCATCTTTGCTGTTTTCTCATGTGGAAGTCTGTTTAATGTGAAAACAAGGTGATATCTAATTAGCACACAGGTAAGGAATTAAGAAAATCTTTATTTAAGGGTGAAGATGTTTCTCACAAAATCGTTGCCCCAATGCATCATTGAAATTCAAGCTGGAAAGATGATTTTAATATATCACTTGTACATTTTGTATTGCTCTTCTGGTGACAATGTAGTTTGTTTTTGTCAATTACCATTTTAATAATCGGGTAAAGAAAATTAATTGGATTTTTGAAAGAAAACAATACTGTCAATATACTATTAAAACAAATTAAAATGGTAAAAGTTATTGTACTTTAAGTAAAAATAAAAGAGCAAAAATATCAATCCCAGTTTTGGATTACTTTAATTAACAAAAAAAATGCATATAGCAGAGGATAGTTTCAATCTGCCTACCTCTGGGTTATGGACCCAGCATGCTTCCATTACAGTACTCTGCTGCACATGTAAGTGCAAGAGATCCTGAAGCACTCACTCATCATGGGAAAGTACCAATGTGTTTCTTCATTGGTTGATGGAAGAAACATCTTACAAAAACTCTCCACATTATTGACTTTTTAAAATGTTTCTAGGAATCGTTCTAGATGAATGCTTATTAGCCTTTGTCAGTATATAGTTTTGCAAAGTGTCGCTGTGGCGCAATCAGTTAGTGTGTAAGGCTATTAACCAAAAGGTTGGTGGTTCAATCCCACCCAGGGACTTAATTGACCTTGTGATCAGATTTTGGTGATCTTTAAGTAGACAAGTCAAAATTTCAAACCCCCTGTTATGGTGTAGGGTACCTGGCCTTCTCTGATGTAATCAGAGTTAGATTTGATTCAGTGATTTTATAAAAACAGCTAGGAAGCACAATTTAGCAGTGGGTTGCAGAGAAAAAGAAATATGCTGGCAGAAAAATCCAATTGAGTGATTAAACAGCTCTTCATTTTCTGGCTTTATTTTTATGCTAACTAATTTGTTCTCTGAAAAGTGTCCACAAAGCCAAGTATCTGATTAACATATTTGTAGTGATGGTTTTTCACCTATTACTAAATTAAACTTGCTTCATTGGAAAGGCAGCAAGATGCATCCTCATTTCAATATCTACTGAAATAATACAGGTTGACACCAGGAAACATTAACGCCACTGCATCCTTGCTGCTTTCTCATGTGGAAGTCTGTTTAATGTGAAAACAAGGTGATATCTAATTAGCACACAGGTAAGGAATTAAGAAAATCTTTATTTAAGGGTGAAGATGTTTCTCACAAAATCGTTGCCCCAATGCATCATTGAAATTCAAGCTGGAAAGATGATTTTAATATATCACTTGTACATTTTGTATTGCTCTTCTGGTGACAATGTAGTTTGTTTTTGTCAATTACCATTTTAATAATCGGGTAAAGAAAATTAATTGGATTTTTGAAAGAAAACAATACTGTCAATATACTATTAAAACAAATTAAAATGGTAAAAGTTATTGTACTTTAAGTAAAAATAAAAGCTAAAATATCAATCCCAGTTTTGGATTACTTTAATGAACAAAAAAAAATGCATATAGCAAAGGATAGTTTCAATCTGCCTACCTCTGGGTTATGGGCCCAGCATGCTTCCAGTGCAGTACTCTGCTGCACATGTAAGTGCAAGAGATCCTGAAGCACTCACTCATCATGCGAAAGTACCAATGTGTTTCTTCATTGGTTGCTGGAAGAAACATCTTACAAAAACTCTCCAGATTATTGACTTTTTAAAGTTTTTCTAGGAAACGTTCTAGATGAATGCTTATTAGTCTTTGTCAGTATGTACTTTTTGCAAAGTGTCTCTGTGGCGCAATCGGTTAGTGTGTTCAGCTATTAATCAAAAGGTTGGTGGTTCAATCCCACCCAGGGACGTAATTGACCTTGTGATCAGATTTTGGTGATATTTAAGTAGACAAGTCAAAATTTCGAAAACCCCTGTTATGGTGTAGGGTACCTGGCCTTCTCTGATGTAATCAGAGTTAGATTTGATTCAGTGATTTTATAAAAACAGCTAGGAAGCACAATTTAGCAGTGGGTTGCAGAGAAAAAGAAATATGCTGGCAAAAAAATCCAATTGACTGATTAAACAGCTCTTCATTTTCTGGCTTTATTTTTATGCTAACAAATTTGTTCTCTGAAAAGTGTCCACAAAGCCAAGTATCTGATTAACATCTTTGTAGGGATGGTTTTTCACCTATTACTAAATTAAACTTGCTTCATTGGAAAGGCAGCAAGATGCATCCTCATTTCAATATCTACTGAAATAATACAGGTTGACACCAGGAAACATTAACGCCACTGCATCCTTGCTGCTTTCTCATGTGGAAGTCGGTTTAATGTGAAAACAAGGTGATATCTAATTAGCACACAGGTAAGGAATTAAGAAAATCTTTATTTAAGGGTGAAGATGTTTCTCACAAAATCGTTGCCCCAATGCATCATTGAAATTCAAGCTGGAAAGATGATTTTAATATATCACTTGTACATTTTGTATTGCTCTTCTGGTGACAATGTAGTTTGCTTTTGTCAATTACCATTTTAATAATCGGGTAAAGAAAATTAATTGGATTTTTGAAAGAAAACAATACTGTCAATATACTATTAAAACAAATTAAAATGGTAAAAGTTATTGTACTTTAAGTAAAAATAAAAGAGCAAAAATATCAATCCCAGTTTTGGATTACTTTAATTAACAAAAAAAAAATGCATATAGCAGAGGATAGTTTCAATCTGCCTACCTCTGGGTTATGGACCCAGCATGCTTCCATTACAGTACTCTGCTGCACATGTAAGTGCAAGAGATCCTGAAGCACTCACTCATCATGGGAAAGTACCAATGTGTTTCTTCATTGGTTGATGGAAGAAACATCATACAAAAACTCTCCACATTATTGACTTTTTAAAATGTTTCTAGGAATCGTTCTAGATGAATGCTTATTAGCCTTTGTCAGTATGGACTTTTTGCAAAGTGTCTCTGTGGCGCAATCGGTTAGTGTGTTCAGCTATTAGTCAAAAGGTTGGTGGTTCAATCCCACCCAGGGACGTAATTGACCTTGTGATCAGATTTTGGTGATATTTAAGTAGACAAGTCAAAATTGCAAACCCCCTCTTATGGTGTAGGGTACCTGGCCTTCTCTGATGTAATCAGAGTTAGATTTGATTAAGTGATTTTATAAAAAATCAGCTAGGAAGCACAATTTAGCAGTGGGTTGCAGAGAAAAAGAAAAATGCTGGCAGAAAAATCCAATTGAGTGATTAAACAGCTCTTCATTTTCTGGCTTTATTTTTATGATAACAAATTTGTTCTCTGAAAAGTGTCCACAAAGCCAAGTATCTGATTAACATCTTTGTAGGGATGGTTTTTCACCTATTACTAAATTAAACTTGCTTCATTGGAAAGGCAGCAAGATGCATCCTCATTTCAATATCTACGGAAATAATACAGGTTGACACCAGGAAACATTAACGCCACTGCATCTTTGCTGTTTTCTCATGTGGAAGTCTGTTTAATGTGAAAACAAGGTGATATCTAATTAGCACACAGGTAAGGAATTAAGAAAATCTTTATTTAAGGGTGAAGATGTTTCTCACAAAATCGTTGCCCCAATGCATCATTGAAATTCAAGCTGGAAAGATGATTTTAATATATCACTTGTACATTTTGTATTGCTCTTCTGGTGACAATGTAGTTTGTTTTTGTCAATTACCATTTTAATAATCGGGAAAAGAAAATTAATTGGATTTTTGAAAGAAAACAATACTGTCAATATACTATTAAAACAAATTAAAATGGTAAAAGTTATTGTACTTTAAGTAAAAATAAAAGAGCAAAAATATCAATCCCAGTTTTGGATTACTTTAATTAACAAAAAAAATGCATATAGCAGAGGATAGTTTCAATCTGCCTACCTCTGGGTTATGGACCCAGCATGCTTCCATTACAGTACTCTGCTGCACATGTAAGTGCAAGAGATCCTGAAGCACTCACTCATCATGGGAAAGTACCAATGTGTTTCTTCATTGGTTGATGGAAGAAACATCTTACAAAAACTCTCCACATTATTGACTTTTTAAAATGTTTCTAGGAATCGTTCTAGATGAATGCTTATTAGCCTTTGTCAGTATATAGTTTTGCAAAGTGTCGCTGTGGCGCAATCAGTTAGTGTGTAAGGCTATTAACCAAAAGGTTGGTGGTTCAATCCCACCCAGGGACTTAATTGACCTTGTTATCAGATTTTGGTGATATTTAAGTAGACAAGTCAAAATTTCAAACCCCCTGTTATGGTGTAGGGTACCTGGCCTTCTCTGATGTAATCAGAGTTAGATTTGATTCAGTGATTTTATAAAAACAGCTAGGAAGCACAATTTAGCAGTGGGTTGCAGAGAAAAAGAAATATGCTGGCAGAAAAATCCAATTGAGTGATTAAACAGCTCTTCATTTTCTGGCTTTATTTTTATGCTAACTAATTTGTTCTCTGAAAAGTGTCCACAAAGCCAAGTATCTGATTAACATATTTGTAGTGATGGTTTTTCACCTATTACTAAATTAAACTTGCTTCATTGGAAAGGCAGCAAGATGCATCCTCATTTCAATATCTACTGAAATAATACAGGTTGACACCAGGAAACATTAACGCCACTGCATCCTTGCTGCTTTCTCATGTGGAAGTCTGTTTAATGTGAAAACAAGGTGATATCTAATTAGCACACAGGTAAGGAATTAAGAAAATCTTTATTTAAGGGTGAAGATGTTTCTCACAAAATCGTTGCCCCAATGCATCATTGAAATTCAAGCTGTAAAGATGATTTTAATATATCACTTGTACATTTTGTATTGCTCTTCTGGTGACAATGTAGTTTGTTTTTGTCAATTACCATTTTAATAATCGGGTAAAGAAAATTAATTGGATTTTTGAAAGAAAACAATACTGTCAATATACTATTAAAACAAATTAAAATGGTAAAAGTTATTGTACTTTAAGTAAAAATAAAAGCTAAAATATCAATCCCAGTTTTGGATTACTTTAATGAACAAAAAAAAAATGCATATAGCAAAGGATAGTTTCAATCTGCCTACCTCTGGGTTATGGGCCCAGCATGCTTCCAGTGCAGTACTCTGCTGCACATGTAAGTGCAAGAGATCCTGAAGCACTCACTCATCATGCGAAAGTACCAATGTGTTTCTTCATTGGTTGCTGGAAGAAACATCTTACAAAAACTCTCCAGATTATTGACTTTTTAAAGTTTTTCTAGGAAACGTTCTAGATGAATGCTTATTAGTCTTTGTCAGTATGGACTTTTTGCAAAGTGTCTCTGTGGCGCAATCGGTTAGTGTGTTCAGCTATTAGTCAAAAGGTTGGTGGTTCAATCCCACCCAGGGACGTAATTGACCTTATGATCAGATTTTGGTGATATTTAAGTAGACAAGTCAAAATTGCAAACCCCCTCTTATGGTGTAGGGTACCTGGCCTTCTCTGATGTAATCAGAGTTAGATTTGATTAAGTGATTTTATAAAAAATCAGCTAGGAAGCACAATTTAGCAGTGGGTTGCAGAGAAAAAGAAAAATGCTGGCAGAAAAATCCAATTGAGTGATTAAACAGCTCTTCATTTTCTGGCTTTATTTTTATGATAACAAATTTGTTCTCTGAAAAGTGTCCACAAAGCCAAGTATCTGATTAACATCTTTGTAGGGATGGTTTTTCACCTATTACTAAATTAAACTTGCTTCATTGGAAAGGCAGCAAGATGCATCCTCATTTCAATATCTACGGAAATAATACAGGTTGACACCAGGAAACATTAACGCCACTGCATCTTTGCTGTTTTCTCATGTGGAAGTCTGTTTAATGTGAAAACAAGGTGATATCTAATTAGCACACAGGTAAGGAATTAAGAAAATCTTTATTTAAGGGTGAAGATGTTTCTCACAAAATCGTTGCCCCAATGCATCATTGAAATTCAAGCTGGAAAGATGATTTTAATATATCACTTGTACATTTTGTATTGCTCTTCTGGTGACAATGTAGTTTGTTTTTGTCAATTACCATTTTAATAATCGGGTAAAGAAAATTAATTGGATTTTTGAAAGAAAACAATACTGTCAATATACTATTAAAACAAATTAAAATGGTAAAAGTTATTGTACTTTAAGTAAAAATAAAAGAGCAAAAATATCAATCCCAGTTTTGGATTACTTTAATTAACAAAAAAAATGCATATAGCAGAGGATAGTTTCAATCTGCCTACCTCTGGGTTATGGACCCAGCATGCTTCCATTACAGTACTCTGCTGCACATGTAAGTGCAAGAGATCCTGAAGCACTCACTCATCATGGGAAAGTACCAATGTGTTTCTTCATTGGTTGATGGAAGAAACATCTTACAAAAACTCTCCACATTATTGACTTTTTAAAATGTTTCTAGGAATCGTTCTAGATGAATGCTTATTAGCCTTTGTCAGTATATAGTTTTGCAAAGTGTCGCTGTGGCGCAATCAGTTAGTGTGTAAGGCTATTAACCAAAAGGTTGGTGGTTCAATCCCACCCAGGGACTTAATTGACCTTGTTATCAGATTTTGGTGATCTTTAAGTAGACAAGTCAAAATTTCAAACCCCCTGTTATGGTGTAGGGTACCTGGCCTTCTCTGATGTAATCAGAGTTAGATTTGATTCAGTGATTTTATAAAAACAGCTAGGAAGCACAATTTAGCAGTGGGTTGCAGAGAAAAAGAAATATGCTGGCAGAAAAATCCAATTGAGTGATTAAACAGCTCTTCATTTTCTGGCTTTATTTTTATGCTAACTAATTTGTTCTCTGAAAA